>NC_090242.1:16399781-16699781 GCF_024489055.1 Chanodichthys erythropterus | reverse complement strand
GAAGAATTTTTGGGTATAATATGTTACAGTTTACTTTATTTTTCTATCGTCACTTACATAAATGAACTATAGTGTCCTGCACCCACTAGTAAAAATATATCAGAAATATCAAAAACGTTTGAATAATTTTTGGTTTGACTGTGTGTGTGTGTGTGTGTGTGTGTGTATGTGTGTGTGTGTGTGTGTGTGTGTGTGTGTGTGTGTGTGTGTGTGTGTGTGTGTGTGTATGTATGTATGTATGTATATATATATAATATATATACACATATATACATATATATACATACTATACACACAGTCAAACCAAAAATGATCCAGATGTTTCTGATATTTTTCTGATATATAATATACATTACCGCTCAAAAGTTTGGGATCGGTAAGATTTTTAATGTTTTTAAAAGAAGTTTCGTCTGCTCACCAAGGCTACATTTATTTAATTAAAAATACAGTAAAAACAGTAATATTGTGAAATATTACAATTTAAAATAACTGTTTTCTATTTGAAAATATTTTAAAATGTAATTTGCTTCGTTCCTGAATGATGCAAAGCTGAATGATTCATTGACTTGATCATTAACACTTGCTGCCACCTACTGGCGACTTTAGTCTCCCATCTAAAAGTAGGTCTATTCTATAATTTTTTACCATCTAAAAGTAGGTCTATTCTATCATTTTTTTCCGCCAACATTTTTATTTCTATATTCAAATTTTATATTTGAAACATTAATATCATAACATTATTTATGCAATTGTAATTGAAGTGTAAATGCATAAATGTTACATCGTAATGTCAGTTCATACAGCTTCTGTGCAATGCTAAGATGAATTTTGTTTACAATGATTCATTTGATTGGTAATAAAAGCCTGTTATTCATTCAAGTATTCAGAGAAAAATCTGGTCTGTTTTCATGTTTTTTATGAAAGTCAAACCAAAAATGATCCAGATGTTTCTGATATTTTTCTGATATATAATATACATTACCGACTCAAAAGTTTGGGATCGGTAGTATTTAATTAAAAATACATATTATTATTATTATTTTACTTATTTATTTATCTATCATTTCTATTAATTTTGATATTTATATTTAGCTGTATTTTTACTTCAGTTTTAGATGTATTAATTTTAGTACTTAAACACATTGATTTTTGAGTTTTTTAATTGTTGATACTTAAGCCAATATTAGATTTGTTATTTATCAGTGTCAGTCCATATTACAGAAAATCCACGATTGTATTATATATTTCTCTTTTTACATTCAAATGACTTTTGTCATCATCTAATGTTCACTTAACATTAATCTCTAAAAGGACTGACAGTTTAATAACGCTCCTTTTGAGCAAATCTCATGATTTTTTTCTTAAAATCCATTTTTTCCCCTGGTACATTATAATGTTTTATGTCTAAATTCAATTATATAATAACTTGTTTTAAGACAAAATTGTATAGAATTGGAATATCTTTCATTTATCAGTCTCAGCTGGAAGCATTTCTCTGCCCATTGAACAGTGTGCTAGCTGTGCCAATAATAAATAAACAAACTTGACTTCTTTACTCAATTTCTGTCCCAGGTCCCCAGTGGGGGCTACACCTCCATAGGTAACGTCCGTGACCCATTGAACCCCGCACCCAGAGATAAGATGGAGAGCTTCTTCCTGGGCGAGACGCTGAAGTATCTCTTCCTCCTGTTCTCTGACGACAACGAGCTGCTCAGTCTGGATAAGTACGTGTTCAACACTGAGGCCCATCCGCTGCCCATATGGCCCTCAGCCTCATGAGGGGGGAAGAAGCCAGAATCATGCCAGTCCTCTCTTGCAGTGATGTTTGGGTTTCAACAAGAAATGATGCAGGTTTCCACAGGAAGAACCCCTCAGAGCTGCTCTGCAGGAATGTTTCTGCTCTAAACTGAGGTGGCAGGTTATGCATCGACCTTTAACTGTGCACGTGAGCTTTATTCAAATGCGGTGAGAATCTTTACTCACCCAGAAGAAGTGTTACTCATTATGGGTGGTGAAACATCTCAAATATTGGTTCCTCTTTTTACTCTGTATTTAACAAGACTTCACTTGCGTTTGAGCTCATGGGACAACTGCAAAGTGTTGGACAAGCTCGTGCAGCTGCCACAATTTTTAGATGTCTCATCTTCCATATTTGGGACAGAAACATTAGTGTCAACTCCGTAAATCACAAGGCAGACTGCTGAAATCACACACACTGAAAAATGCCAAGCACTTTGTAAAATGAAGACTTTTTTTTTTTTTGTTAACGTTGTTATTTCTATGTGTATAGATGGATGATCTCGATGTGAGTGCCTCACCTTTATTTTTGCAGGCTGTTACAGAAAGAAACTGCGTGTCAATTTCTAAATGTCTCCCTTTTGTGAGAGTCAGGATGCATTAGGGAACATATTGGGTACTTTACAGATCATCTTGAGATTTATTTGGTAGCCCTCTGGGATTGTGTAGTTTTCTGTTATTTATGTTGACTTTAGTGAGCGTATTTCAGTGAACGCTAATGATTTGATGTAGCGGATGCCGTCCGAAGCACTGCTTGTGTTACTACGCTGTAGATTTACGTTATTATCTACAAATTTTGGAAGCTGTTGCACGGCACTGGATGCTGTGATGCTACATTCAGCTGAACCGTGATCAAATGTGCATATATGTTCATTTATTATTTAATTCTAATTTCACAGCACAACTAATTGAAAACATTGCTTGAAGGATAAACTATTTCTCATCGACAGTCAAGATCACTTCTGATATTAAAGCTACAAAATTTCCCTTCTCATATTAGAGTGCAGGCATACTCTATATCAGCCCACTGCCATCTGTTTTTAATACGTTAGATGCTTGTAGACAGGTTTGAAACGATTCAATGAATCACTCACCCAACAATGAAATGAAAACGTCGTCATATATTCACCCTCACGTCCTTCCAAAACGAATTAAATTCTTTCTTCCTGGTTAATTCTGAATTAATTTCTCCTTTTGTGTTCCAAGAAAGAAGGTCGTACAGGTTTGGTGGTTGAGTAAATTATCACAGAAGTTTGATTTTTAGGTGAACTGTCTTATGATAAATCCTTAATTTAGGTCCCTTTATTTGGTCTGATATTTATGGAAGCTTGTTTCCGTTACTGGACAAAAAAATTTATAAAAAAGGTAATAAAATTAATTTTTATCTCATAATTCTGACTTTTTTTCTTGCAATTGCAAATTTATATCTCTCAATTCTGACTTTTTCTTGCAAATGATAATGTATACTTAGCAATTCTGACTTTTTCTCGCAATTGCAAATTTATATCTCACAATTCTTTTTTCTCACAAATGGTAATGTATATCTTGCAATTCTGACTTTTTTCTTGAAATTTGGAATCTATCTCGCAATTCTTTTTTTACTTGCAAATGCAAATTTTTATCTCACATTCTGACTTTTATTCTCGCAATTGCAATTTTTTTTGTCTTGCAATTCTAAATACCCGCAATTCTGACTTTTTTTCTCGCAATTGCATTTTTTTTCTCACAATTCTGACTCTTTTTCTCACAAATGGTAATGCATATCTCGCAATTCTGACTTTTTTCTTGAAATTTGTAATCTGTATTTCGCAATTTTTTTTTTTTTTTTTTTTTTTTTTTTTAATCAAACGCAAATTCTCGCAATTCTGACTTTTTTTTCTTTTAATTCCAAATTTATATCTTGCAATTTTTACTTTTTTTCTCACAATTGCAAATTTATACAGTATTTCGCAATTCTGACTTTTTTTCTTGGAACTGGACTTTAAAACTCAGTTTCAAGTTTATATCACAATTCTGAGAAAAACAATCAAAATTGAGGGATATAAACTCGGATTTGCAAGATTTTCGCAATTGTGAGTTTCTATCTTGGAATTTGTACTTATTTTTCTCACAATTGCGACTTCATTTCTCTTGTGCTGTCGAGTGTTTGTTTCTCTTATCATCTCATGTGTCTTTGGTCAAACAGCAGTTATCCAGTCAAAACAATCAGGCCTTCAGAAGCTGTCAAATAATCCTTCATCTGAAACCATCCAGTTTCAGAATGATTGGCATTTGCATTACAATATGTCTGTTCCGTGTCACATTCTTCTTGCTGCTTCTAGTGATATAACATAAAAATCTGCATCGCTTGTGCCTTTCGATTTATAGAATACAGAGTGAACGCATGATAATGAGAGATTTCTCCCTGATTGCTTCTCCCGTCTCTTTGCTGCAATCAGCGGTTTGTGATTACCGTTTGTGCTCGCCAGCGAATGTTAAATGAAGGAGCCCGGAGTGGACACAGATCTGATGAGGGTTTCTGAAGGTCAGGTTGTGTTAGCTGTATTAATATCCAGAGCAGCTGAGCTGTATTTCATAATGGTGAAGTTGCGAATGATATGTATGTTGTAAGATAAAAGCAGGTCTCTGGGGATGTTTGTAAAGTGAAAAATGAAATGGGGAAAAAAAGTAGACTATAAGTAAATTATTAATAGCCATTGTCATTAGCGTTTTTGTTGTTGTTGTTCATTTGTTTGAATTATTGAATTATTTGAATAATTATTATTATTTTGAAATGCTTTTTTTTTTATGAAGCAAAATGAAAAGTCACCGATTTATCACATGCAATTGCAAAGTGCCACCTTTGAGACTTAATATTATAGAATGTATATTTCTACAATTTCCTAACAAAAAGGAACTCTACCTAGTCTAGTGTGATTATGCAATCTGTTCATGTTATTAATTATATGCATACATTTTCATGCTAATTAAATTATGCATATTACATATTCATACTGTATGTTAGAATTAAAATCTATGGAAAAAAAATGTTATCCTGCAAAATGAATTCTCTGGAAGTGGATATTAAATTAATATCGTAAAAGTTGTTCTTGTAAATACTGTTTGAAAAACTTGCTTTGCTACATTACAAAAATAATGTTCTTAATCCATTTTGTCTTGTTTTCCAGTGAAAATATTTAAACATCCTTAACTCAAGCAAGATAAATGTACTTTTGATGAGCAAACGATAAGACATTCATTTCTCGAGTTAAGTTTATTTTTCTTACCTATTAAATCTAACCAAACTTAGAGACGTTTATGCTCAAAAATTGTTCATTCAAAATATATTCTTGTAAAATAAGTCAACATATTTTGTAATTTTGCTTCTCAAGTAAGTTTTTGTTTTAAGGATGTTTAGATATTTTTGTTTTACTTGAAAATAAGATTAAAAAAAATAGTTTAAGAACGTCATCTTGGCTTTAGAACCGCATTTGTTGTTGGTTTTGTTGTTGTTGTTGTTGTTTTGCACAACAGTTACAGTATAACATTTTTGTGTACAGTCTTGTAAATATTCCTACATTAATAACATACTGTACCAAAAACATTTACAAAATAAAACCATCCAGCAGAAGTTATCTTTGTGTTCTTTTTAACAAATGCAGAGGTTTGTTGGCATACGTCAAATCAGAGCAACCGATACAGTGCCTGACATCCACTCAAATACAGTATGTAATTCAGCCAAGCACGCGTTATCTCAGATCTCACTCGGATGCACGTCTCAACCAGGGCAGAAACAGCACTGTGAGAATTTTCAATTTCCACTGTGAACATTTTTTGTCTCTGACTTGTATCTCTTGCTTTCTTGGTTGCCAATGTGAGAGAGTCAGAATGTCAATGTCGTGTTTGGTCATGCATTTATGATAAAGGCTCGGACACACTGCTGCCCAGAACTAGTTTGAGAGCTTCAGCATAAGGAGAACAATATGTAATGTGTTTGTGTCCCTTCTTAAACCTAAAATGTACGGTTTTGGACTTAATGGACACACATATGCGGCGGCCATTGTAAATCTACCAGCCCGTAAGTGCAAATGAAGTGTGGCATATGGGAGAGGTGGTTATGTGGTTATAGTAAGGGGTGTGACATTTCAGAAACGTACTCAAAGTGGCTGACCAATCACAACACATTGTCCAGCCGACCAATCAGAGCACATTGCGCTTTTTGGAAGGAGGGACTTATAGATGACCAGAACTAAAAAAGCGAACCAAATGGTGCACTTCATGTGCACGTGTGAACTTACAGTGGCCACCACATGCGCATGTCCGTGAAGTCTACGAGACCACTGGGTGTCTCATTTGTCATTTTAGGTCTCAGAAGCGTGCTCACGAGTGTCCAGTTTGCAGCTGATATGTGCCCTCGATGCACACTTTTGCCGAACCCGCAAGTCCAAAAGCTCCACAGCAGACTTCTACCCAGAAGAAAAGCGGCAGTGCATCACGAAAGCGTGAAGGAAGATTTCAAGGGCTTAAGGTTCCACTTGGGACAGGGCCACAGAAAACTAGGAAGAGAGGTGCTGCAACAATGGAAAAATATGTGGAAAATGTTAAAAGCATGAAAACCTAATCTATTAGACCCCAAAAACACAATTTCCCTTTCAAGGGAACTCGTGCTGTGTCATAGTATTGACACCTTTGGGAACGCCTCTGCCTGATTGGACTAATTTCACACACATGCTTCAGACGCAATGACAAAACGGGACATCATGACCAGGAAAGCATAAAGGCACATCCAGAATGAACAGCGTTAGCTTCTTTGCCTCAGCAAGTGCTCTGTGTTGAAACGGTTTGTCCTATTTAGTATTGTCTCGATATTAGATCTGTGCTATCTGAATCGTTCAGGCAAGAAGCTTCAAGGTGTTGACTTTGAAGCAGGTTGTGACTCAAATCAGATCCGAGGACGTTTTTTTTTTTTTTTTTTTTTTTAAACGGTAGATCTAAAAGACACATACATCCTCGTATCCATCCTTCCACAACATGCAGGAATATGTATAACATACACAACATATAGGAATTTCCTGAGGTTCACTTTCGGGACTGAAGCATACCAATAGGGTTCTTCCCTTCGGTCTACCTTTATCACCCAGCACTCACGAAATACGTGGATGCAGATCTGGCTCCGTTTAGACTCTAGGACATCTGCGTTTTGAATTATATAGACGATTGGCTAATCCTAGCTCAATCGGAGCATATGCTTCGGCATCAAGATGTCGATCTCGCCCACATGCAAAAGTTGGGGTTAAGGCTGAACGCCAAGAAGAGTGTGCTTTCTCCAGCACAGAGGACCACTTTTCTTGGCATGTTGTGGGATTGAGTGATGATGCAGGCCCGTCTATCACCTGCTCGTGTTGCTGCTAGTAGCAGCGTTGTGACCTGGAGATTCCGGTCAGGAGGGACCTTCTGTCTCAGGCAGGGGGCACAATCCTTCACCCCTGGCCAGAATTATGGAACCTGTGGGATTGGCTTCTGAGGGGGCCCAACTCTTAAGGCCTGTACACACCGGGACGAATATCGCACGCGTTTATCACCAGCGTTTTTCGAGACGTTTTTTGTGTTCACACCCAAGCGATTTTCACTGGCGATGCGCAGAGTGAACCTGCAAATTCACTCCCTGACAGTAATGTGGCGCTTGTGCTTAACGGTAGTGCTAATAAACATATTTATGATATTAATAAAGTTAAAGAAGATAAAAATGCAGATATTAAACGGCATATATATATGAGAGATGGTAGTCAGAAACGGTAGTAAATAAACATATGATATTAGTAAATTTAAAGAAGATAAAAATGCAGATATTAAATGGCATGAGAGATGGTAGTCAGAAACAGTAGTGCAAATAAACATTTATGAAATAGACATTCTCAGCTATATTTCTTGAATGTAAAAGAAAAAAAAACCCAGCAAAAATACAGAAATAATACACATCTATTGGTATGGCCAAGAACTGGCAGAGCACCCATAGCATGACGAGTCTCCCTAGTTCACTAGTCAGGGCACTGATCAGAGGGTCGGCCACATTCATTTAAATGGTATACTGATACACGACCTAGGAAGCTAGGGAGCAATTTGAGACGCAGAGATACTGTAGTTTGTAGGGGTCTTCCTCGTCTACTTACTCTCTCTTCGTCGTCTTGTGTGCTCGGCAAGACTGTTTTGTGCTTGAGGCGCCACCAAGTCGTGTTTTACTGCAACTTCAGCAGCTCCAGGCACGTGAACAAAAGCACCAATCTCATTGGTCGGCCAGTTTTTAACGCGGCGCGTCAAACAAAAAAAACGAACCCGAGGCGTTTTTTAGAAAATGACGCTTAGCCTCACGTTTTTCGCGTCGGTGTGCACACTCACATTGGCGCCCGTTGTTTAGTCACGAGGCGTTAAACGTAGGCGAAAATCGCGCGCGATATTCGTCCCGGTGTGAACAGGCCTCAGACTCAGGTTGTTGAGACCATACTTCACTCCAGAGCTCCCTCCACGAGGAAACTTTATGCTTAGAAGTGGAGAGTTTTTAATTGGTTCTTTAAATGTTTTACTCTTCCAGACTTAGAAATGTAATATGCCATTCTTCAACATATCAATTATCCTTTTGACATTAAAATATAGTTCTAAATGATTTATGGTTAAATGTCGAAGTTGAACACAAACATTTGGTTGACAGAGCCAGTGGCCTGTGTCTATATCCCAGAGCAGAGCTTGAGAACTACAACTCAAGCTTATCCACTTCTTTGGCCATAAAATAGCTGGACCACACCTGAGGAATACCTAACCTGATATGGTTAAATCTGTTCCCAGAGTTCACAGCTTGAGCATGGCCAATTTTCTGCATGACGGTGAAGTGTGACAGGCCCGCGGCCGCGTTGAGAAACCGCTGTATAATTGCTTCTCATCTCATCAGGTCTGTTCCTGCCTCTTCAAACATCATGGCCTCTGTTGGCTCCACTGAGAAAAGAGCACCAAATTAAAGGAAAATGACATTTACCTTAAGCTTGAATGCTGGAACTTTAATTGGTTGTACTGTAGTTGGGTTTTTCTAACACAGTTGGTGGTTGTGTTTGTTGCTTGCTTTGTCGTGACAATTTTAGACATTTTATATAATATTTTCACTGGTTTTAAACTAGCTTGATTTGATCATGTTTATTTGATTTGCAGTTAATATCAAATTAATATCAAAAAAGCATTACCAATTTTGCAATTAAATCATAGGTACATTTTAATACTGTTGAATTATAGTCACTGATTCTAAGTATTGTATATGTATATAGTTAAATATTTAAATTTTTCATTTATTTTAAAATTTGAAAAATAAAATTATTTAAAAAAAAAAACTTGATGGAACTTGATCCTAGAGAACGTCAAGCATAGTTCAGGAAGCAGACACACTCTGTCAATTTAAATCTAGACTAAAAACACATAACCCATAACACCTGATGTACATGTTATATCATAAGAAGAATGGCATCTACGCTAATATTAGTCTCTGTGTTTATCCCGAGGTTACCGTAGTCAGCCGGATCCGGGCCGCATCCAGATCAGATGGAGACACGACCACATCACAGCCCTAAGGTGTCAGCAGAGATTGTGTCAACTAGACAACCCCCTTGAAGGACTCATCAACACGGCAGCCAGTGGCACAGATCCCTAACAAAACTGTTCCACACCAGCAGGATGAATCCGCTCAGATCAAACTGGATTAAATATTCTGAAAGCTCCGAGATTGGCTCTGATCCCAATCTGACTTCTGACTTATGATGCCGCCTGAACCATAATCATACAGTCAGTGGCGGACTGGGACAGTAAATCAGGCCGGGAATTTGACTCCACCCCAGGCCACCTCTGCTGCACCAAATTCATGTGTCCACCAGCCTGCTAAACTTATAGGGTAACCCTGTTAGTTGATGTAACAGGTAGACTACCATTCATAATATTAATGGATAAATAAATAAACCCTCAAAAACTCCCTAGGAATAGACCATCTATACTACCACACCAAAGGCAAATATAAAATTGGCTTACACATTTTAAGAAGGGATAATAAAAGATACATATTCACATGTTAAAATATTTATATTTTATATATTTCCAATGCTCAACTCAAGTATATCAAAAGTATCAGAAACACAAACAAAAACAACACAAACACAAAACAAACGGTTCAGTTTGTTTCATAGTTTTAGAGTCACGGTTTCGGTACCATTGTTACAACGGCGTTGTATGTATTTATGGAAAAACTATACTTTCAAAAATATATATATTTTCTCATATTATTTAGAATATTCTAACTACAAAAAACAGCACAATTAAATATAATAGATTAAAGATACAAATAAAATAAACTGACTTCAGTTTTTTTTTTTTAGGGAGGTCTAGCATTAGTTTTTAGGTACAGAAATTGAATAAAGTAATAATGTAAAACAGCATTGCATTTTGGACTATACATTAAAGATTATTCTTTATTAAAGTTACAAAAGCTTTTTAATCAAGAGCAGTGAGTGATTTCTTCGTTGTTGCTGTTCAATTAAAATAAAGACTGTCACTTTAAGAGAATGCACTGATACAGTGTTCGTATTTAACAAGAGTGAATGGTTTGTCCACGGTTTTATTTATTTTTTTCATGTTGTTGTAATGTCTGGGAACCCAGAATGTTCATCCATCAACAGAAACATATATTAACTGAACCCTGATTGTTTTACGTGTTATTTATATTAAACCATATTACAGATGCTTCGTCAGATTTAAGTTGAACAGCGGTCCGAGCGTGTGCCGAACCGAGTGTGGAGAACCGAACGGATCAATTTTTCCCCCACCCCTGGTAAATATTATGTAAATGTAATTCTGACCGACCTGTTCCCTTACCGGCGAACATGGCTGGGATTTTGCAGCAACTTGCTGCGTCTGTGGCCAGGGCTTTTCTCCTTTTTATGCGTTCCCTCTCTGCTCCTCCTTTGCGTTTACGCTCCATTTTTTGCACTATTTTTCAAGATAAAGCCTGCCTCTGGATATAGCTACGGTGGCCGAGAGAGCTCAACGCGCTGCAAATGAAGAAAACACATGCAAATAGAGAAAACACCAGCAAAGGTAGAAAAACTCCGTGAAGTTGGCACCCCATAAAGCGAAATAATCCCCAAAAATATGTCATTCGTTTGTGCTACGTTTGTGCTGATTTGTGCCGCAAAAACGAACGTTTGTGCTGGTTTGGTGTTTGAGATATTAAGCATTATTTTTTTGGTCGTGTGACGTCATTCTCCACCCCATGTCGTTCAAATCGCTTCAAACCGGTGCCATTCGTTTGTGCTCGATTTGTGCTGGTTTGTGCCGTTAAAACAAACACTGTATCTGTTCTCCTTCCACAGATATAACTAATTTAATTCGGGAGCTGTGACGTCATTCTCCACCCCACTTCGTCTAAATCGCACGAAACTGGTGTCGTTCGTTTGTGCTCGATTTGTGCTGGTTTGTGCCGTTAAAACAAACACTATCTGTTCTCCTTCCACAGATATAACAAATTTAATTCGGGAGCAGTGACGTCATTCTCCACCCCACTTCGTCTAAATCGCACGAAACTGGTGTCGTTCGTTTGTGCTCGATTTGTGCTGGTTTGTGCCGTTAAAACAAACACTATCTGTTCTCCTTCCACAGATATAACAAATTTAATTCGGGAGCAGTGACGTCATTCTCCACCCCACTTCGTCTAAATCGCACAAAACTGGTGACGTTCGTTTGTGCTCGATTTGTTCTGGTTTGTGCCGTTAAAACAAACACCGTATCTAAGACCTCTTCTTAAATATAACGAAAAAATGTTTTATGAACAGTTAGGCTATGTAGCCTAACTCTCCACACCCCATGCCATCCAAATTGCTCCAACCCGGTATTGTTCGTTTGTGCTCGATTTGTGCCGTTAAAAGAATCCCTAAATGATGACTTTTTGACTTAAAAATAAAAAATAAAATAAAAACCAAATCATTTCCACCCCATGTCTTCTTAAATCTTTACAAAATGGTGCTGTTCGTTTGTGCTCAGTTTGTGCCGTTAAAAAAAAAAAAAGCAACAATGACAATCTTAAATATAAAGTTGGCCTAGCGAAAAATGTTTTTTACATTCAGTTTGCTTAAAACCGGTGCCCCCCACATGCTCCAAATTTGCTCGAAATCGTTTGTGCCGGTAACAGGTTTCGTTTGTGCTGCTTTGGTTTTTAAAATATAAAAAAAAAAAATGTATAGGTCATTTTCAGGTCACTCAGCCCCCCCACATGCTCCAAATTTGGCCAAAACTGTCTCATTTGTTTGTGCTGGTTTGTGCCGGCGAAATTTTCGTTTGTGCTGCTTCGGTTTTTAAAATGTAAGACATTGAATTACAGGCATTAACTCACTAGCCTGAATGAAGAATCAGAAAAGCTTAATAGCCTAAATAATCTATTTTAAGTCTTCAAGTAAAAGGTTAAATAAATGTTTACTTTTAGCCTAACTTTACACTTCACACTAAAAACTCCTGGGTCAAAAATAACCCATTATGGGTTATTTTTGACCCAAATCCTGGGTTAAAAAGGGACCAACTAATTTCTGGGTTATTTCAACCCAGAAAAATGGGTTATTCTTTTTGACCCAAATTCTGGGTCAAATACCTGACCCAAATTTTGGGTTAAAATAACCCAAAATTGTAGTTAATATAACCCAACTTCTGGGTCAAAAGAACAACCCCAATATCTGGGTTGAAATAACCCAGAAATGAGTAGGTCCCTTTTTAACCAAAGGTCAAAAATAACCTAACTTGGGTTACTATGCCAGTATGCCTTATTTCAGAAAATAAAACTTCAGGCACTTACACACTTCAAGCACTTTTACATTTTTATTGCATTAAAATTAAATTAAACTCTACATAAACTCTACACACTTGGACCTATTTATCTTAGGTCACACTGTAATAACATTAGACATTAGAAAAAATAGAAAAATAAACAACTCATTCTCTTTCAAACATTTGACAACATTCAATAACTGGATTGAACTTGAGGGACAAGAGTTTTGATAGTGTCCTCATCTAAGAGAAGAAATGCCTCCTCATCTCTGTCTTCACCTGAAGGACAGAAAACAAGACAACATGAGTATTGTTAATAAGTCGAGACAATTGTGAACCACTCACCGGACACTCTGATTATCAAGCTAACAAATAATCACTTTTATGGGAATGCTGTTTTTTTTTGTTTTTTTGTTAAAAACAACAACAACAACAAAAAAAAAACCTGGCCCAATTTGCTAGTTAACTAATGTGGTTCTTTTGCAGCACTACCCATTTTGTGTGAATGACAGTCTATACTGTCCATCTTTTCTTTCATTAACAAGTGTAATAATGACATTAATGCGAAGGTAAATATCTGGCCTATTATTATGCATAACAGCTTAAAGACAAGGCACAAGTATCTTTTAACTATAAGGGTTATTATAGAGATGCATTCCCCACTGTCGAAGAAGTTGTGACTGTCACAAAATCTTGCACTGACACATTTAAGCCATATTAAAGAAAAATATTTAGGTATAGAGATGATATGAGGGCAGTTAAAGGGATAGTTCACCCAAAAATGAAAATGTGATGTTTATCTGCTTACCCCCAGGGCATCCAAGATGTAGGTGACTTTGTTTCTTCAGTCGAACACAAATGATGATTTTTAACTCCAAACGTTGCCGTCTGTCAGTCTTATAATGCGAATGAATGGTAACACAATTTATAAGAGTCAAAAAATATGCTTAGACAAGTCCAAATTAAACCCTGCGGATCGTGACGACACATTGATGTCCTAACCGTGCGTTCACACCGCCGCCGGCGAGAGCGTCAACAGTCACCTTGGCCGCCCCTGCCAACAACGCTGTACTGTTCGTTCAAACCGATGGGAGGGTCAAAGTAAATGACAAGTTGCGTTAACCAATCGGAAGCCTGTCAAGCGAGGACATCTACATTCCGATTGGTTGCCGCCGAACCGCGTCATAGCTCATTACCATAAAGTTAACCTGATTTCAACTCTCCTCGCCGCTCTCATCGTCCAAAACGCGCCGCGCCGCACCGCTCTCGCCGGAGCTCGCCGCCGTGCTCTTATTGAAAATTAATGACTTCCTGTCACTTTGGCGTTCTCGCCGCCGGCGGTGTGAACACACAGTTAGACACAAAACGATCGGTTTGTGCAAGAAACCGAAAATGATTTATATCATTTTTTACCTCTAAAACACCACTATGTCCAACTGACATAGTGGTTTCTCAGACAAACCGATCGTTTCGTGTCTTAGGACATCAATGTGTCGTCACGTGCCGCATGGTTCAGTTTGGATTTGTCTAAGTATATTTTTTGACTCTTATAAATTGTGTGACCATTCACTCGCATTATAAGACTGACAGACGGCAACGGTTGGGTTAAAAATCATCATTTGTGTTCGACTGAAGAAACAAAGTCACCTACATCTTGGATGCCCTGGGGGTAAGCAAATAAACATCACATTTTCATTATTGGGTGAACTATCCCTTTAAAGAGTAAAACGCTCACCTCTAAAATTCTCTATCAGCTCAGACATCCGCCACTCAGTTAGCTTATCAGCGACAAAGCTGTACATTTAAAATGACCTGGAGAAAACAATAGAGGTTAGCAACAATTTGAAGACTTGACCCGCTTCTTTAACTCTCACTACTCAGCACTGTATAATATGATAAGCACAGCGCAGCTGAATTATTCTGTAGCCTCGTCGCTCTAGCCACGGCTAAAGGGGGTCGCACACCGGAAGAGAAGCGTAACGTTATATTCAAACACATTATTCTCTATGAGTGTACACACACCGGCGGCGCCAGCAACGGTTCAGGACCTTGTTCAAAATCCTGCAGCGCCACAGCGCGCTATGTAATGTTACATAGATTTATATTAAATTTACACTTATTTGTCTCAAATCGTCGTTAATGTATATACTGACTTCACCATGTGCTGCAATATAAAGTTAGTTTTACATTAATTTACAGAAATCAGCTGCATGAATACAAATTGCTGATGTTATTGGATTTTCAGGTGATATTCTCCATTCAGTTAACGGACGCTCTGAGGTAACTTAAAGTGTTCAGACTGCATACTCAGCAACGGTTGTATTTAATTATACAGTACACTCATAACATACTGACATTATCTTAATTCCACAATGTCCTAAAACATAACAATATTGCTGGCCATAAACTGAGAAAGTACACGATACCTCGAGTTGTTCTAGACGCGGCGCGGCGCGGCGCTTCTCGTCCGGTGTTCAACCCCTTAACGCGGCATGAAGTCGCCACTAGCTGCACGTACCTATCGTATTATTACCAGTATTATAACAATGAGATAAGTACAGCACAGTTGTCATTTCCTTCTAAACACATTAAATAGGTCACACGTTTCTCAACTATGTGTAAAAAGCATTTCAACCATTTTGACACCTAATTTCATGAACTTATCGTTATTTTTAATCATTCAAATTTGGCTGGGTGGTTAATAACACTTTCTTATTTAGTCTGACAAATTCAAAACACACATTTATTTTGACTTTACACGGACTTTAAACTAGTTAGATGTTGTTGCGATATCCGCAGGCGGCTACATGCTCACCACAGAATTACCACGGTAAGCCATGGTCATTTTTTTACAAATGGTGCTAAACTAGCAACGGGGACATGGACACAGAAAACTTTACGTTACATTGACACTGAAAATACTTGCTTACCTTGAATACGCGACGAAGTTGCACCGAAGAAGCCCAGACCAAAACGGATCGAGTGCGTTCAAGTTCAAGTGACGGTTATTCCAAACGACTGTTGTGAGAAAATTCCAGAACAACAGCGGGGGGCAGGGAGAGGGGCGTTAACCCAGAACATGGGTTACTCTTTGAAAAATAACCCAGAAACCTAAACAACCCAGGAATTGGGTCAAAATATTAGCCCTATAACCCAGAAAATGGTTACTCTCTGAAAAAATAATCCATAATTTTAACCCAACACAAATAACCCAGAAAATGGGTTAAAGAAATAACCCAGGAGTTTTTAGAGTGTTGTAAAATAT
Source organism: Chanodichthys erythropterus (assembly GCF_024489055.1). Taxonomy (NCBI): domain Eukaryota; kingdom Metazoa; phylum Chordata; class Actinopteri; order Cypriniformes; family Xenocyprididae; genus Chanodichthys; species Chanodichthys erythropterus. The sequence continues at coordinate 16,683,901 of NC_090242.1, read as the reverse complement.
TTAGCCAAAAACGAAAAAAGATTGAATAAAAAACATCGGACTCTTTTCTCTCATAATATGTAAAAACAAACAAAGAAACAAACAAAAACAAGAATAACAGTTTCATATTTCAAAGAAATATGGAATCATCATAGAAAATACTACTCCCGGTACACAAATCATCATACACAAATCAAACTCAGCATGTCTTGCATGTCCCATCACGCAGTTCATCTGATGTAGGCTACAGCTCTGTATATTAGTTACAATTTTTCTATTTGGTTGTTTCATATATTTCTTGCTACTGTAGCTGTCTCGTGCAGAGCACAACAACACACTTCTCTGTCCGCGGAGGCGCCGGCGCGATCCCTTCCATTGTTTTCTGATATTTTGGGTTTTTCCAATGAAACACAAATTGTTATTTATAAAAAATAAAAAATCTTCTTGTAATAGTGAGTGAAACATGTTGCATCATGGAGGTTTTAAAACCAATTATTTTAAATAAAAATTTCCTCAATGTTGTTTTAGACCACATATAGCCAAAATGAGTATTTTAGAGGCCGCCCACACATTCGAAACAAATTTAAATAAAGCATTTTTTTTTCGACGTAGGCTAATTAATTGAACGAATTACACGTACAGATGCTGCACAACTTTCCGTTTCTGACACGCGCTTGTCACTGAAAAGGAGGAAAGCAGAGACTTAATTTGAAATCACATTGCTCCTAAGTGATTTCAGTGTCATTCAATTCAATCAATGTCTAATATTTATAAACCGAAGCAGCAAATAAAACTTTTATCGGCACAAACAATTGCGACTGTTTGGTGAATGAGCTATAAATGACATACAATTTGATTTGCAGCCTGATTATTATCGAAATATAGTCTAACAGTCAATCTAAACATCTAAACATAAAGTAGTCTAATCTAAACACCTTGGCCTAATTAACTGGTTCCAGTCAAGAAGGGAAAAACAAGGACTCAAAATCATATGAATTAATTTATAAACAACACTAATTTTATCCGTTAACTCGTTCTATTTAATGTAACAATTGCAATTCACTTTATACAGTGTATTTGTTTTTTTTTTCTTCATTATTATTGTTTTATTTAAAGAAAATTGCCTTCGCCTATAGGCTACTTTACATGGACAGTGATTAAAGTCTGTGTTTGTTTGAAAGGTGAATTGCAGTTAGATGATGAAATAATCTGAGCATAAGCAGTTCCACAAGAGGCCTGTTAGTTGCAGCGTTTTATCTTTGTCCGCGGAAGATGCGAATCGATGTGTTCAAATGTTATACACGCGTTCCTCTGGGTTTCTTGATTGCACAATAATTAATAAAAGAATTCCCTTCTCTGACGTGCCAAACAAATTTTAAATTAACCTGTAAATTACCCTGCACACATGACTTTTTTAGTCTCAGTGCATACATCTTTTCCGTATGCAGACCTTTATGCATTGTTTAATGTTTTTGAAGGGCGCAGAAAGACGTTAAACATGTATTTGAAAATTTACCATGCAATGGTATTGTATTTTATTATAATTATTTATTCAAATATCTGTCCCAGTGCTATAGCACAGCATAGAACACGCCTGGTTCCAGAAGTAGTCAGGTAACATGTAGGCCTAAGTGGTTGTGACAATATCTGGCACAAATTTAGTCCATTTAAGAAGGGGTACTTTTCAACGGCACAAACCTGGACAAACGAACAGCACCATTTTGGAACGATTTAAGATGACGGGGAGGAGATTTTTTTTTATTATTAGGCCTATATATATATATATATATATATATATATATATATATATATATATATATATATATATATATATATATATATATATATATATAAAAAAAAAAAGGGGTAATCAATTACAGGGATTCTTTTAACGGCACAAACCGGCACAAACGAACAATACCGTGTTGGAGCAATATGGATGGCATGGGGTGTGGAGAGTTAGGCTACATAACTGTTAATAAAACATTTTTTCGTTATATTTAAGAAGAGGTCTTTGATACGGTGTTTGTTTTAACGGCACAAACCAGCACAAATCGAACGAATGGTACCAGTTTGAAGCGATTTGACCGACATGGGGTGGACGTCACAGCTCCCAAATTATATTTGTTATATCTGTGGAAGGAAAACAGATACAGTGTTTGTTTTAACGGCACAAACCAGCACAAATCGAGCACAAACGAACGACACCAGTTTCGTGCGATTTAGACGAAGTGGGGTGGAGAATGACGTCACAGCTCCCGAATTATATTTGTTATATCTGTGGAAGGAAAACAGTTACAGTGTTTGTTTTAGCGGCACAAACCAGCACAAATCGAGAACAAACGAATGGCACCGGTTTGAAGCGATTTGAACGACATGGGGTGGAGAATGACGTCACACGACCAAAAAAATAATGCTTAATATCTCAAACACCAAACCAGCACAAACGTTCGTTTTTGCGGCACAAATCAGCACAAACGTAGCACAAACGAATGACATATTTTTGGGGATTATTTCGCTTTATGGGGTGCCAACTTCACGGAGGTATAAAGAAAACATCTTCATCAGTTTGACAACACATGCGCTGCAAACTCCACAATACTTAAAAATAGTGAAACGCGCTGCAAACTCCACAACACTTACAAATAGACAAAGATGTATTTTTGTAAGTGTTGTGGAGTTTGCAGCATGTTTGTCTTTTTGTAAGTGTTGTGGAGTTTGCAGCGCGTTTGTCTTTTTGTAAGTGCTGTGGAGTTTGCAGCGCGTTTGTCTTTTTGTAAGTGCTGTGGAGTTTGCAGCGCGTTTGTCTTTTTGTAAGTGCTGTGGAGTTTGCAGCGCGTTTGTCTTTTTGTAAGTGCTGTGGAGTTTGCAGCGCGTTTGTCTTTTTGTAAGTGCTGTGGAGTTTGCAGCGCGTTTGTCTTTTTGTAAGTGCTGTGGAGTTTGCAGCGCGTTTGTCTTTTTGTAAGTGCTGTGGAGTTTGCAGCGCGTTTGTCTTTTTGTAAGTGCTGTGGAGTTTGCAGCGCGTTTGTCTTTTTGTAAGTGCTGTGGAGTTTGCAGCGCGTTTGTCTTTTTGTAAGTGCTGTGGAGTTTGCAGCGCGTTTGTCTTTTTGTAAGTGCTGTGGAGTTTGCAGCGCGTTTGTCTTTTTGTAAGTGCTGTGGAGTTTGCAGCGCGTTTGTCTTTTTGTAAGTGCTGTGGAATTTGCAGCGCGTTTGTCTTTTTGTAAGTGCTGTGGAGTTTGCAGCGCGTTTGTCTTTTTGTAAGTGCTGTGGAGTTTGCAGCGCGTTTGTCTTTTTGTAAGTGCTGTGGAGTTTGCAGCGCGTTTGTCTTTTTGTAAGTGCTGTGGAGTTTGCAGCGCGTTTGTCTTTTTGTAAGTGCTGTGGAGTTTGCAGCGCGTTTGTCTTTTTGTAAGTGCTGTGGAGTTTGCAGCGCGTTTGTCTTTTTGTAAGTGCTGTGGAGTTTGCAGCGCGTTTGTCTTTTTGTAAGTGCTGTGGAGTTTGCAGCGCGTTTGTCTTTTTGTAAGTGCTGTGGAGTTTGCAGCGCGTTTGTCTTTTTGTAAGTGCTGTGGAGTTTGCAGCGCGTTTGTCTTTTTGTAAGTGCTGTGGAGTTTGCAGCGCGTTTGTCTTTTTGTAAGTGCTGTGGAGTTTGCAGCGCGTTTGTCTTTTTGTAAGTGCTGTGGAGTTTGCAGCGCGTTTGTCTTTTTGTAAGTGCTGTGGAGTTTGCAGCGCGTTTGTCTTTTTGTAAGTGCTGTGGAGTTTGCAGCGCGTTTGTCTTTTTGTAAGTGCTGTGGAGTTTGCAGCGCGTTTGTCTTTTTGTAAGTGCTGTGGAGTTTGCAGCGCGTTTGTCTTTTTGTAAGTGCTGTGGAGTTTGCAGCGCGTTTGTCTTTTTGTAAGTGCTGTGGAGTTTGCAGCGCGTTTGTCTTTTTGTAAGTGTTGTGGAGTTTGCAGCGCGTTTGTCTTTTTGTAAGTGCTGTGGAATTTGCAGCGCATGTGATGTCAAACTGATGGAGATGTTTTCTTTATTTGCTGGTGTTTTTTCTATTTGCATGTGTTTTCTTCATTTGCAGAGCGTTGAGCTCTCTCGGCCACCGTATATAGCCAATTAGGCAGTGCTTCGCTGATGTTGGGTCATGTGGTGGTGTCATTTTCACTCCGCGATCGCCTGATTCGTAGATTCATAAGTGCGTCAATTAATTCGCAGTTGCATACAGCCTATTGCACGTCAGTCTGATCGACAGCACAGCGGCAGCCGGCAGGCCAGAATGACCATCAGGCCACCGGGAAATGTCCCGGTGCTCCTGATGGCCAGTCCGCCCCTGCATACAGTGTTCGTTTGTTGGCCAGAGGAGGACTGGTCCCCCGACTGAGCCTGGCTTCTCCCAAGGTTTTTTTTTCCTCCATTCTGTCACCTGATGAAGTTTGGGTTCCTTGCCACTGGCGCCTCTGGCTTGCTTAGTTGGGGACACCTACTGTATACTATTTAACAAAATTATCGATCTGACAGCATTGACACTATTGTATGAGAACTGAACTGAGCTGGACGACGACATCACTGTTTTCTCCAGAGCTGCTGTATAGATCAGTGAACTAAATTAATTAATGATTTTTACAATGGAAATGAATCAGCACTGAACTTATTTAAGCTGAACAATGACATTATTTTCTTCTAGAGCTGCTGTACAGCCAAAACAAACTTTGTTGCACAGTTATCACTGTAAGCTTCTTTGAAAGCTTCTTTGAGTTGATTTGATTACATAATTTATCATGAATTATTTTTGTTTGTGATCAAATCAAAAGAGGTTTATTTGTTAGTGATTATCAGTTTCCCTTTGGAGACATGAATGGGATTTCATTCCCCCCAGAATCTAATTGTTGCCCTCTGTCATCTGTGAGTTACCTTCACTTAAGTGGAACACAGGCACTTAACCGGGAAAGGGAATTCTTTGGCATTCTAATGATCTGTCCCTTAATAGTGACAGCTAAATGTCCTCATTAAAGTGACAAACGCTCACTTTTAGCCAGAGTTTTACAGCTGTTTGGCTGCAATAAGAGGGCGTTAGACAGACCCTAGGGCGTTTTTAGGAGGTAAACACAAAATTCCGCCAGTATTCCAGCTGGCTTAGGTATTGGGAAATCCTTGTGGAGCTTGGGGTGAAACGAGGGACACATTAGTGAGAGCTTGCAAACTGCCTGAAAGCCCTGGGCTAAAGAGCTGAACTTTGAAGGATCCTTTTTAAACGTCAGTGGAGAAGTAGATGGATTGGTAGTCTGGTAAAGTTTACAGCGTATTTAAGTTGTTCTCTTTGACAGTCTCTCTGTGAGTGAGAGCTCTGTGGTTTGCAAAGTCTGCATGATTGATAAATGGAATCAGGTGTGCAGCAGTGTGGCATTGTGAATCCAAAGGTAGCAGACAGATAAAATATACTGTACATATATTCGTTCAGTGACAAGGAGAAATTGTTGAGAAAGAACAAAAAAAATTAGATGTATTGATGTAACATGCATCTGTCATTTGCCTCTGGCTCAAATTTAAAGTATTTTATGTAAAAGATGCATAAATACATATGCATAATTATGAAAATTGCAACTAATGAAATCCAGTGCATTTGTTGCCTATGATATATCCCACAATCCTTTGTTGTTCGGTGAAATAAAACCCGCACGGCAGAGTGGTTCATTACTATGGAAGAGGATTAGGGCAAAGCAATAATAAAACCATCTCGAAATTAAAGTTGTTAAATTTCGAGAAAAAAGTCAAGATAAAATGTTGAGAATACAATCAATAAATTACGAGAAAAAAGTCATTAAATTACGAGAACAAACGCATTAAATTTCAAGAAAAAAAGTTGAAATAAAATTATGAGAAAAAAGTCGCTAAATTACGAGAACAATTTTGTCAAATTATGAAAAATGTCATTAAATTTCGAGAAAGTCGAGATAAAATGTTGAGAATAAAGTCATTAAATTATGAGAAAGTCATAAATTACAAGAACAAACGCATTAAATTTCTAGAAAAAAGTCGATAAAATGTTAAGAATAAAATCATTAAATTAAGAGAAAAAAGTTGTTAAATTACGAGAACAAACGCATTAAATTGAGAAAAAAGTCGATAAAATGTTGAGAATAAAATCATTAAATTACGAGAAAAAAGTTGTTAAATTACGAGAACAAACGCATTAAATTGAGAAAAAAGTCAAGATAAAATGTTGAGAAAAAAAGTTGTTAAATTACGAGAACAAATTCGTTAATTTAATGACTTTATTCTCAACATTTTATCTCGACTTTTCTCGAAATTTAATGACATTTTTCTCATAATTTAACGAATTTGTTCTCGTAATTTAACAACTTTTCTCATAATTTAATGACTTTATTCTCAACATTTTATCTCGACCGTTTTCCTCGAAATTTAACAACTTTAATCTCGAAATGGTTTTATTTTTTATTATTGCTTGGCCCTAATCTTCTTCCGTACATTCCTAAATGTCCATTTATGTGATTTTTTTAGCATAATTATTAAATATTTGCTTTTTTATATTTAAAGCCAAACTGAATTTGCTCTGGATCATTACACATGATGTTATGGTTCCTCTGAAGTCTGACCCAGTTTCTGTTGGAGGTACACTATGAAATCAAAGAAACTTAATGTTTTTGTATAATCATTTTTTTCTACATTAACTCAAAATACATTATTGTGAGTTCATAATACTTATTATTATACTTATTATAATAAGTTCATTATAATGAGTTCAAAATACTTATTGTAATACTTATTATACATTATTGTGAGTTCAGAATAGAGCGCTTCCTGTGCTCTACTAAACTGTCAGGAATGATTAAACAGAAGGATAAAGATGATACATTTTGGTGTCCATCTGGGAGTGAGTGATTAAAGGATTAATCACTTTCAAATAAAATTTCCTGATAATTTACTCACCCCCATGTCATCCAAGATGTCCAAGTCCTTCTTTCTTCAGTCAAAAAGAAATGAAGGTTTTTGATGAAAACATTCCAGGATTATTCTCCTTATAGTGGACTTCAATGGCCTCCAAACGGTTGAAGGTGAAAATTACAGTTTCAGTGCAGCTTCAAAGGGCTTTAAACAATACCAGACGAGGAATAAGGGTCTTATCTAGCGAAACGATCGTGATTTTAGAAAAAAACTTATGGAAAAAAATGTAAGTGGCGCCGCGTTCGTTCCATAAGTTGAATAGGAAAGGCGGATGACATGCTTTTTTGGTGGAACCATCATTGGCGGGATCATTTGTTTATATAAAGCATATACAATTAATTTTTTTTCCGAAAATAACCGATAGTTTCGCTAGATAAGACCCTTATTCCTCGTCTGGTATCGTTTAAAGCCCTTTGAAGATTCACTGAAACTGTAATTTTGACCTTCAACCGTTTAGAGGCCACTGAAGTCCACTGTAAGGAGAATAATCCTGGAATGTTTTCATCAAAAACCTTCATTTCTTTTCGACTGAAGAAAGAAAGACATGAACATCTTGGATGACATGGGGGTGAGTAAAGTATCAGGAAAATTTTATTTGAAAGTGAACTAATCCTTTAATGGGAACTGGCAACTCGTAACGTGGGACCAAAAGGTTTCGGATATTGAAATGGGAATCTTCCAGACAGAGGTAGAAGGTGCTTTCAGATTTCAAGGTGAATGGAAGGCAGGACAGAGTCAGAATGAGAATCGCTGACTGACAGCAAGACGGATATGTTCCTACAGCAGGTGGAAATTACTTTAAAATCAGTTTACTCATGCCGTAAAGCTCCGACTGCCTCCTCCTGGTGCAGGTACAGTTAGATTAACTAGGTTTGTCTGAAGAAGGCCTTTAGTGCGTGGGCTGCATGCGTCACATACGGTCCCCGATGGTCTGACAGCAGCTCCACAGGGATGGTCTGTCGGACTGACGATTATAAGCTAAGGATAAACACAGCAGCTCTCAGCCGAGCTGGGTACCGCGCACTGCCTGCTAAAATGAGCTGACAGGTGCGTGGTACGCCCACGCCATTCGCTCTTTGAAAGTGCTCCAGCCAGACCCATAAAACAAAGACAGGTGATGCGGAATGACATCCATAATAAAAGGGAAGTTCAGCAATAGATTAAAGCAGCTAAGACAATACAAAGAACAGCATCAGTATGCTCGCTGCACTTTGTTTGGCTATAACACTGGCTGCGTCCGAAAACCTAGGTAGCGGTCTTGCTGCCTCGCTGTCTTATAAGAGAATGACTTGTACGGCTGCGTTTGTTCATGAAGGTACCTCACGAAATTGATTTCGGACAGACTTCTGAGGCAGCGTAACAGTTTAATGATCTAAAGCAATATAGCGCGAGCTTTGGTGAGAACTAAACAAATATTTAATTATTACAGTAGTAATTTCTCGATAGAAATAATATAAAAATTGAAATATGTTGGTCAAAATCGTACATTTACACAAAAAATGAGCAGCAAACACAACTTCCGGACGTCATCTTTATTTTTCTAGCTCAATTGTCACAGAATGGAAAGCACAGGATTGTGGGATATCAAAGGCTGCTAAGGAACATCTATGCTTCCTTCAAAAATTGATCTGAGGAAGGTATCTCATGAGAGAGGAAGTGAAGCTAACATTGGATTCGGACCTGCCTTGATGCCTTACTACCTTGAAATGTGTCCTCAGAAGGCAGCATTTTCTTGCTGATAAAACAGAAGCCTTTTGAACTTCATAAATTCAGCAATTGATTGAAAGTTTGGGCTGTGAAAGATGTTTTGCCTCAAATATAAAGAATGTGAAAGAATCTTAAGTGTACAAAATTGTCTCGCACTGTCTTGGCTCAGAGAAAAAAATTTCTGGGGAGGCGAAGGCTGATGTGTAAATTGATATTGATCATCCCACAGTACCTTATCAAAATAAACCGCAAGTCTGAGGACCCCCTCATTGGGTAATTTCGCCTACTTGTTTATTTACGCTCGAAATGTGAATCTTCGCAAAAGCAATGTGCAAACTTTGCACTAGAGTTATGCTATTGAAGAAGTTGCAAACCCAAGTCAATTATTCAATACATAAAATGAAAGTAAAAACTGACCTATAAAAGCTTCAACATGTTCTGATAACAGTATACAGTCTCTTAATTTATTTTCTTAATATTTCTCTTGTAGCCCATAGTGAAAAAAAAATGAGAAGAGAAGTATTCCATGTTAAATGAGTAATCTAAACTAATCTAACATCTTTTATTATCAATGCAACACATTGGTTATGCGGTAATGCATTATGAAAATGACAAACTAATTTTAATATTAATTTAATAATAATCATTCAGATCATTGCAGGGGGGCTTGAGATCATCATGGGGGCTTTGCAGGGGCTAAGATGGAGAAGAGAAATGGTCCAAGTACTGAGCACTGAGGCACCCCAGTATCTATATGTTGCAACTTAGACACCTCAACGACACACTGAAGGACCTACCTGAGAGGTAAGACTTGAACCACTGGAGTGCCGTTCCTGAGATGCTCATTGTCATGAAGGCTGACAGGAATCTGGTGGTTAACCTTGTCAAAAGCAACAGACAGATCCAGCAAGATGAGTACTGAGGATTTGGAAGCTGCTCTTGCCAGTCTCAGAGCTTCAGTAACCAAGAGCAAAGCAGTCCCCGTTGAGTGGCCGCTTTTGAAGCCAGACTGGTTGTTTTCCAGGAGGTTGTTCTTGGTGACTTGGTTGAACACGACTCACACAAGTGTCTTAGCAATGAATGGAAGAAAAGTTTTCTAAAGGTGCTGGATTTAGAGTGAAAGGTTTCATCAGTATCTGAGTATTTGCACGTTTGCTTTGTAAACACTGGGTCGGTACTTCCGCCTATGACATGCGTGACCTTTCCAATGTGACTACGTAATGCGCGAAGTCGTGGACGCACATCGCAGAGCTAGTGCAGGATGAGCATTTGTGGTTAAAAAGTATATCTTTTTTTTATTATTATTTATTTTTTTATTTTTTAGAAATTGACCAATCGTTTCGCTAGATAAGACATTTATTCCTTGCATGGGAGAGCCATTTGAAGCTGCATTGAAACTGCGATTTGAACCTTTAAACCATTGGTCCCCCTTGAAGCCCACTATATGAAGAAAAAATCCATAAGGTAAGACCTACGGAGTTCTGCACATTAAATATTAAATCGTGCGTACGATTTACTAATTCGTTCTCTCGATTTACTAAATCGTGCCCACGTTTTACTATTTCGTACCCTCGATTTATTAATCATGCGCATGATTTATAAATCGAGGGAACGAAATAGTAAATCGTGCACACGTTTTAGTAAATCGAGGGAACAATTAGTAAATTATGTGCACGATTTATCCTACTATTTTTTTTCCTGCATGTCATGTCCGGGGCTCTGTAGAAAATACAATCAAAAGCCAGAAAAAAATAATTTTCACAATTTTTTTAAGAATAAAATGTATAAAATCAGGCAAATTATATATCAACAAATCCTTCGGAAAAAACCCTTCAGAATATAGATAGGAATAAAACTGTAAAGATTGGTGTATGTAAGTTCTGCTGAAGTGGAGTTTTGTGACTCAGATCAGGAGAAAAAACGAATTTTGAGAAAACAGCATTTAAAGATATTTACTGTAATTGAAATCTATAGACGCAAATAAATAAAGTGCTATTAAATATACACATGAAAGTGTATTTTGGATGTTTTCTTTTCAACAGTCTGAAAAATCACTTTATGAAAAGCCAAAAAAAGACAGGTGCCTTAAAAAACAGTGTTTTTGCCTGTATAGTGTCCCCCCTTAATTTCATTTCGACTGAAGAAAGAAAGACATAAACATCTTGGATGACATTAGGGTGCGTAAATTATCAGGAGATATTAATTCTGGAGTGAACTAATCCTTTAAATTCTGTGGGAAAGGTACCAGTGTGAAGAGAGGTGCTGAGGATGTGAGGGAGTGCAGGTACAACTAAAGAAGAAATGGCTTGACGGACGTGAGTGGAGAGAGGGTCAAGGTATTAGTGTGATTGGAAAGGAGGAGTTTGGAGACTTCTGCCTCCAAGAGCAGAGACAAGGAGGGGGAGAGTGTGTTTGTTTCTTGTTAAGATGTGTTTGTCAGTATGTGGTGTGGAGAATTGGCCGCTGATGGTTGTTGTTTTATTTGTGAAGAATGTAGCAAACTCGTCAGTTGTGGAAGGAGAGAGAGGAGGATTTCAATCGATTAATCCTTGCGCAGGTACTACACATGAAAGAAAATTAAAAAGTAATGCACATTAATAAGATTGACTGATAATAATATTTAAGTATAAGGGACATGTATTTACTATTAACTACAACTTTTGCCTCAATTAACTTCTAATTTACTGCTTATTAATAGCTAGTAAGGTACATTTTGTAGCATTTAAATTTTGTAGCCTTTGACTCATCCCTCCACAGACAGAGCATTCCCTTGATAAAGGTGCATGTGGAGCTTTGAGTGCTTGCCTGATTACAAAGTGAGCTAATTTTCACACGGGACTCATTAATTGTTGCCTTGTGCATAACAAAAATCCTTAATAAGAGCTGAGTGCATTCCAACATGTTGTTTCCTTGTCCCTATTAATTTCATGCCATGCGGCCAGTTCCAAATTAGGCATCATGTCTATTTTCTATTTTAGTGACTGCTTTTTAAAAGGGGGCAAAGCAAAGGTCACTTAAAAACCAAAAGGGAGAGGTTGAGTACAACTGAAAGCTGTTTGTTTGAGAGCCAGCAGCTAGGATAGTAAAGGTTCATAAGTGCAGGCATCAGCCCTGCAGTTATAAATAACACTGTGCATGTATAAATACTCAGACAGGCTCTTTACATATGTATATGTGCGTAAGACCAACCCACGCTAATGGAGCACCCCTGGAGAACTTACAGTTTCTGGCCCTTACTGACGTTTCCATATGGTACTCACTGGAAAACATAGAGACAGGGGAAATGGCTGAGTATGTGCTACCTCTTAACCTGCACCCACAAAATTAAAAAAAGGCATGGTAAAAGGGCTGATCTGGGTGGATTCAAATAAGTTAAATCAAAGGATTGCAGTTCCATTGTCATTTTTATGCCACAGACTTGGATTTGTCAGGATTGAACTTAACTTTATGTTTAAAAGCCTTAAAGCACCTTGGGGGATATACCACTCAGTTTAAATGGGACAGAAATGGTCAGACAGTCAGAATGAGGCAAACTAGTAAAGGTCAAGGGTGTGCAAGAGAAAAGTGGACGCTGGATAGCTGTTAAGGAGGTTGGAAAAGTCATCTTTGGCCATTTGGCTGTTTTTGCTGTTAACTGCTTTCCCTACTGAGAATTAGACATGCAGAGTCCCCATATAACCCTCCGCTGAGGACACGGTGTTGGAGCACTGCCATTTTTGCAATGCTGATCATTTGTATTACAAAGCGATAATGTTTATGTCCCACAATATGGTTTAAAGCTATCAAAGAGAGCTGATTACTAACAAAACTGAAGACACAGAAGAAGCAATCAATTCTTGTCATTATAACTTTAATGGTATTTGTTACCACAAACTGTTAGATCAATACAAATGAAGAGACTTCATGGCATATTATATACGACCCATGATGTGAAATTGCCTCTCTGCAAGGATTCACTTCAAGATGGGATGAAATGAAAGCTTTGAGTTTGTTGAAAATAGGAGCATTCATAATATTATATGGGAGTAATGCTGTTGCTTGTTTTTGTTTTTGTTTTGTTTTGTGGTCAACCGCAGACAGCTTTTGTGTTTTATGGACTGAGCATTTTCCTGGAGCTCCATGTCAGGCCACGGCAAGACAATGGATAAATAAGGAAGTCATGTGTAATAATGATAATGAAATATAACAATCACGGTGCGACATATAAGCAAATAACGATAGCAGCTGAGAACAGTGGCAGGTCACCGCAGACGCCACAGTGAATAATGAACAATAAATATAAACAGTTATATAATGCTAAGAAAAAATATTGCAGGGCACATTGAGTACAGTTCAAAATGATAAATGCACAAGCTGCTCGGTTGCTGGTTAAGGCAAGACATTCTGCTTAATTTTTAGCGCTATTCTATCTACAGTATTTTTTATTTACTTATTTTAAGAATAATATTTATTTATTTATCATTTTCTTTAATTTATTGTTTATTTATTATATTTAATTTAAGAATAAAAATGATTTCTGGACCCTTTTCACAGACTGTGATAGTGCATTTTACATTTATAACACTACTTATTGTGTCACTGTCATTAAATAAATACAAAAAACGAGTTAATGCTGATGTGTGAGTGTTTCTGATATGACAGCTGAGGAAATTTTTCTCTCTTTTGACAAACATAATCCATCTCTCAATATCTTTTGTAAAGTCATAGAACGCTATCATGGATTTTCTATTTTTGCTATAGGAGCAAATGAAAACACAAAAATTATATTTGTTGTAGTTTCCATTCATTCATGTTTACCCAACTATGACTACTTCTAAAATCCCTGGAAATTATTTAAAGGACAAACATCTTTCAATTTAACTTAAAGTTCACCTAAATAGCCTAAACTTCAGTGGAACTAGACAAATGCACATGCATTCTTTGAAAAGATTTAATATGCAGTTTTTCTTAAAGGGGTGCTACAATGCCCCTTTTACATTATGTAATATAAGTCTCTGGTGTCCCCAGAATGTGTCTGTGAAGTTTCAGCTCAAAATACACCACAGATCATTTATTATAATTTGTCAACCCTATTTGGGTGTGAGCAAAAACATGCCATTTTGTGTGTGTCCCTTTAAATGCAAATGAGCTGCTGCTGCCGGCAGCTTTCCAGAAGCTCACGCTTCGGTTGCTCAACAACAACAACAAAGCTGGAGAATCTCATGATGATTGTCAGTAACGGTGTTCAGGCTTACATTGTTCAAACCGGAGTCGGACACTGATGGAGAGACTCAGGAAGAAGTTACAACTTTTAGACTGCATTTGGACGTTTCTGAACGGTTAGTGAATACATTTATGTCGTTGCTGTGGAGTTGATTCAACTCATCGACTAACAACTTTGCAGATGTTGTTTATGCTCAAACAGCAACTAAAGTTTAAAAAGTGAAATCATAACCATCCCTTTAAGTTGTTTTTTTTTTTTTATTATTGTTTTAAGGATTTGTAGATATTGATACTGACAAATATACTGATAACAGTATTTATCTCTATACTTACTGACTGATGCAGTATATTAATTGACTTTTAATCAAAAAGCACCTCATTTATCCTAAACTGCCTGGAGGACAAATATATTAGGCCTATGGTTGAAAATGAGAGACAGTGCCAAAGAAATAGATCAGTTTATTGAACCCATCCATCTCTTTGTAAGGCCAAGGAATGCGGACTAATTTACGTTAGCAATAAAAGCAGGGACTTTCACGTTCCTTCTCCAACCCCACCAGTTTCCAAGATCTTGCAGTGGAGGCAAATTGCCCTTGTAATTCAATGACATTACCTGAGCTACTCACGCAAGTGAGTGACCAGCAGACAAATGAGATCCACACGGAAAAGCCTCATATCACAGATACATATTTACAGCCCACTTATCTCCAAGTCCCTATTTGCCATTTAAGGCTCTTAACAGTTTGTATTCTGAACCATTTTTTGCATTTCTCTTAGCAGAGTGTTTAGTTTCAATATCTACAAGCAGGGTCTGACACTAAATTATGTTTTATTAAAGTTCGGGAGGAGCGTGTTGAGATAATTAACCGAATTAACACGAGAGAAGCGCATTTAGTTAATCAACTCAATTAATGATAAGAGGTATATATTCAGTTTATTAGCATCCCTCCTCCACCCCATCTCCTCACTTCTAGTCCTAAGTAAATATTTTTATCACAACAGGGGGGAGTAGCCTACTCTGGGTTCGGGACAAATTTCCGTGCTCGGAGCCCAGATTATTACCCCCCCTAGTATAGGTAGATTGAGGAGTAGGTGGGGCGGGGTTATGATTAGGCTTCAGTGGGGGGTAAAAATCTCGCAGGGGGTCGAAATTCGACACAACACCGGTTTTGGGTTATCAAGAGGGCGTTTACACAACTTTGTTCATTCACATGACAATGGCGTTTTCGTATAGAGATCCCCAGGGATGACGCGTTTTTGTAGGCCAACCCGGAAGTTAGCGGCGCACAGGTTCCCTCGGTTGAAAGCCTATGCATTTTCCCCATAGACTTTTGGAAAATCGCAGAAAATAAGCTCTGTGTTTAACAAAGGGTTATGACACTTACACGTTTTGTCTATCAAGATAATCGTTACAAGTTAACACAACATTTATAGATTTTGAAACCTAAATAAAGTCGTCAGATATAAAAGGCTAACAATAAGCTATAAACGGACTACAGCACACCATGGTCGCGGATCAACGTCGTCACCACCAAACTTCCTCAAGCTTTATTTAGAAAACAACTTTATTTAAAAACATGCTTGCTGATTATGATCTGTGCTGTGTATGAATACTTATCCACTTTTTCATGAGAAATGCTGTCCAAATGTCCTGTTTATCATGATGACGTCTAAAGTCCCCGCCAAAGGAAGTAGTCCATTTTAGCAATTTGTTAGCAACCGCCGATTTTAAGACACAGTAAAAGTTTAAAAATCACAAGCGGGTTTTAACTGGTGTGTTTTATGTCATAGATCAAAACGTGAAAATATTTTGAGGCTTTGTTAACCACAGACCTTATTTCAGGCGATTTAGCAAAAACCCATTCAAAAAACCCATAGACTTTACGGTGTTGGAACCGGAAGTCCTAAAATGCTAACTCGCTTCCGGGTTTTGCCTACAAAAACGCGTCATCCCTGAGGTACTCTATTAAGCATTCAGTCTATAACCCGTTGTGTGTGTTTACAAAGTGACATCGCCAACTACTGGCCTGGCAGCATAATACAGCATTTTTAGTTGTTTTCACGAATCTGTGTGAACGGTTTTGACAACATTGTCATCTGCACACAAAACTCGCAAAGGAAAAAAAATGTTTTTAGCAAACCAATGTTGTGTAAAAGTACCCTATGTTAACATTATTTTTATGGCTGATAAGTGGCTGATAAATTAAGGTTAGAGAAAATGGTTACTGGGGTAATTGCCTTTATCCACTTGATCAAGAGCTTCATGAAACATGCAGTTTTATTAGGCATGAACACACACAAACAAAAAATCTTACTCTCTGGGATCTAGAATAGTGTCTGTGTCAGAGCTGTTGAAAGGTCAAATCCATTCACGCTCTTCACCGATACCTCTAGGTTGCTCTGAGTCACTCTTTCCAAAGCCTATTACATAAAGTACTTAGCAGGTTTTTCTCAAAACAGAGATTAATACAGTCAGCTGGTGCAGAGATAAAACTGCCTAGTTTGACTGTGTATGTAAACAAATTCACATCATCACCAGTGCATTTTCTTCTGCACATGCCCCTAATTAGTTCCCTGTCAAACTGACTATAGAGTTATCATTTGGGGCTTTATTCCTCAGGACATTTTTCAGCTTTGGCATGTGCAATAAGGTGCTGTGGCACTATAAATTGAAAATCAAACAGATAGCCAAAGTCATTAACAGTGCTGATGCAGGCAGGAAGATCTGGAGAGTTAATTAGATCTTTCTTCTGGTGCCTACCAGGCTGGAATTCAGCTCATTGTTACTCTGTCTATGTCCATCTCGGAGGCACGGCAGAATAATCGTGTTTACCTTGCCATCTTGTCGCTTATACTCAGTAACTGCATTAATTACGCCCATCAATCACTCACTGTCACTCCGTCCCTCCCTGCCTGACCCGTGCGTGTTGCTAAGCTCTGAGAAAATGACTAGACACCTCATTATCCAATACAGATGGATTGGGAACGTCTGATTAGTGTGATTCTTTAGGAATCGTGTGGCCAAAGCTCAGGTGGGTTGAGATTCTGGCGGGGTATATCCAGCTGTCATCTCTCGACGTGCGTCAACAACATCGACACCTGTGGCAGTGCCGGCCAGAAACCCATTCGGCTTTGGATGTGTGAATGCTGACTCAGATTTGTGGAAGGATTTTTTTAGTGTTCTGCTTTATGGGATCAGTTCTGAAATGCTGTAAAAGATTTTGATTTAAAGGCTTTCCATCATGTACTCCTGTAATGTGAACCGTACTAATGTGGTCGGAGCTGTAAATGTTTATACAGAGGTAAAAACATGATTGAGGGATGCATCTAAAACCCTTGAGTGACATACACTTTAGAGTATTAAACTGTTTTTTTTTTTTTTCTTCCATTAACTAGTAGGTTATGTGTTTCTGTTTTAATCAAAACTGTAATTGTTTCTCTGGTTGAATTGATAGGTTAATTGCATCACCAACTCCAAATCAACAATAAATGCAAATTTGGAATCAGATTGTTAAAATTCATATGAAGAAAGTTTTTGTGACAACTTTTGCATTTCTGATGGAGTACTGTAAAAAAAAAAAAAAAACTGTAAAATTTACAGTAAAAAAAAAAAATTTGCACAATAAAGCATAATTATGATAATTGTAATAATAACAGTTCATAACTGTTTATTTTACACACTATAATTTTTTTTTTTAATTTACTGTAAAAACCCGGCAGCTGTGGTTGCAAGAACTTTACTGTAAAAAACACGGTAGAAACATTTTTAGGTTTTTCACCTAAAAATTAAATTTCTGTCATTATTGCGCAAAATTAACAACTTTATTCAACAAATTTGTCATACTGCTACGCTATTTTCATTACGGAGCTTCAGTGTTCATGTCCAAACGGCAGCTCAGTATTGGCCAGATCTGGTCACATGAGCAGTATGACGCATGCTTGGAGCCAACCAATACTGAGCCTGCATTCAGACATAAACAGTGAAGCTCTGGATTTCAGATTTCATCAAAAATATCTTAATTTGTCTTCCGAAAACAAACAAAGCTCTTACGGGTTTGGGACCCGTATAGAAGGTGCACACAGTGTCATTCACACACACTAAACACCATCATGGTAACACACATGAAATTTTAAAAAGCAATAAACATTAATTTAACAACATTAGATGTAACATAAAACCCTAATGTACATAACTGATTATAACTGATTGAAGAAACAAAGTTATTTCAACGAAAATACATCAAGTTTGAAGTGTCACGCAGCAGGGAATTGTGGGAATGTCAATTTAAGGTTTTTCACTTTAAATTATACAATGACTTGTTATTTTTCACTTCCAAAAACTGTAAACTTAACAGTATTTTACATTAATTACATTAATTACATTAAATGTATGGTTAGATCTATGACAGTTATTCACCGTATACCAAAACTTTCTGTAAACCAATGAACTGTTTTTCACTGTAGCATTTTTACAGTCTTTTACCATTAAAATCAGAATCATTTTTTTTACAGTGAGGTACAGCAATGCTATTTATTGTCTATTTCATAGGATTTTAATGATCTCTGGGTAAAAAGCTATGTATGTGTTTATGCTGTCCAGGATTCATGACAGTTTACTTTCAAAGGACTCTTAAACAGGATTATTATAGTTAACCAAAACTAAAACCATCAAAAAACTTACATTAATATGAAATAAACATTAACTGAAATAAGATAAAGTATTAAAAACTTATTACAAGGCAACATTTCTCATTTTCATTTAGTTAAACTTAATATACTAAAATAACTAAAACAAAAATTAATAAAAACTATATAGACATTTTAAAAATGCATGCACCCAAAAAAATTACTAAAATTCCAAAATATTAATAAAAACTACAGTGGTGTCTCAATGATAATAAATAACACTGCTCTTAAAATAAGCAATTGGGTATTTGCAAGTCCTGCGCGCACCCGCATGACTCGTGTGTTGTTCGTTACTAAGCAACTTACGCTCACCACATAAGTTGCGTCATTTCCTGTGGAGGGACGCGTTGGAGCGAGCCAGTACAGTCGATCCCCTCCGACAGCTGAAGGCTAGACGACATCACAGTCGAGCTCCGTTCCGTTTTACTTTCTTTCTTTGCGCACTAATGCAACCAATAACTTTCCAACCTGTTTGATTTCTGTCTGTGGAATACATCCGGTGCACTTTCCAAAGGACTAAAGCGCGTTTCAACTTTCTGATTTGAGCGTGCCAAAGGAAAACAACTTTGCATTTTAGTTTGGGTGCCATATCCTCCAAATACGGGACGAGTGGATTAGAACTGAACGCTGATCCGGTGCTCTACTTTAAAACTAACCAACGGGAACGCATTCATATGATTATGGTCGTTGTAAAGCTTTGGATTTCTGAGCAAAGATCCTGAACTCCTTCATGAGGGATTCACTGTTGACGACAGAGATATTGGAGAAGACGCGCTGGCCACTTGACCCTTTTTCACGAGCACAAGACGCACCGGAGCGCGCAGCCTTCTGCCAACGTTACTGGGAAGGTGCACTTTCCTCTCGAATATAGGGCTTTTTAAATTTACGTCAAAGTTACAGTTTTTACCGTAAAATCTCCATTTCATATTTTATATGAAATACTATGATGACGGGAATGAATTTTGATGACTATATATATATTTTTTTAAATGCATTATGTCATGCAGTGTTAGTATTCCAAAATATAATTTGCCATGTTCCAATTATAATATATACCTGGTACTATTGAATGCCACATTTTTATTTAAAGATATGATCTCTCGAGCAACTGTGATTAATAACAATGACGGATCACAGTGCTACACCTTCCAGGTAACACGTGACATTAAATGAATGCAGCAAACATTAACTAAACAACACAAACTGTAATTTAAAACACTCTAATTTACATACCTGTGAACAAAACGGGTTAAAAAATTACTGTACTGTACTATTTACTAACTTATTCAATATATAATACAAATTTAAAATAGAAAATACTCCTTTTTGTTTGTTTATTTCAATTCCAAACTTTTTTTCTCGCTAATTAGATTTATGTGTTTGGTTTTGTAGGTCCTCAGTGACACGTTTGATATAATATTAAGTATGCCAGTGAACATCAAGGCAGCGCAGTGCCATGCGCCGCTCCGCAGACTCCAGTAGACTCGGTTCCGGTGGTACTGCGATGCTCGCCGGACCCCTCCGCTTCCGCGTGGCTCTGTGATCCAGGCAAAGAGCGCGAGGATGAGCACAGACCTGGAGCGCCTGTCGCTCAACTCTTCCTCGGGTAACTCCGTGGCTTCCAGCGCGCGTTCTCTATCCGCCAACGTGAAGAAGCTTCACAACGCTCTCAACCTGCTGCTCAGCGATCTCGAGAGAGAGCAGTTCATCCACTGCCTCAACGTGTACCACTCCAAGCGCAATGTGTACGATCTGGTCCAGACGCTTAAGGTCATACTGAACGTCCCGAGCAAGCGTCAGCTCCTGCCCATGCTGCGGCTGGTCATCCCGCGCTCGGATCAGCTTCTGTTCGATCAGTACACATCAGAAGGGCTCTACTTGAAATCCGACGGTCTTGCGCGCAATGGTGACCCGGACGGCGCCCACGAGGCTGCTAATTCGAGTCCAACACACGGCGCTCATTTCTCGGCTCCTTCCGCGTCTCAAGCCGCTCTGCGTGGATCTCCTGACAGTATCAGCACCAGCAGCGATGGGACAGCGACTCTTATTCCTTTACTGGGTAGAAATTTCTTACCGGAGCCTCCTGGAGAGATCCGACAGGTGATACTGAAGCGTCACAAGAGCAACGAGGGTCTGGGATTTAGCATCCGCGGTGGTTCCGAGCATGGAGTTGGGATCTATGTGTCACTGGTGGAACCGGGATCACTGGCAGAAAAGGAGGGTTTGAGAATAGGAGACCAGATCATGAAAGTAAACGACAAAGTGTTCGACCGGGTCACGCACGCAGAGGCAGTTAAGGTAAGGTATTTTAAACGAAACTTATTATTGATTCATTCATGCATGCTGTTGTTGTTAGTATGATTTCTTTCCTCCTTTTAAAACAAACTATTACCTATGCAACTAGCCACATAAGATCACCAGCTTCTATGGCCTGTCATTAGACCACAGTGGAACAGACTGCACTCCTTCTCCTTTTATTGATTATTAATGCAAGACAAGCAGCTGAAAGTGTCCCTTGAAGCACCAGAATGATAAATGCTCACTTTTATTGAGATGTGTTAGCCAGGATGGCCTGTACAATGTTGATGTTATTGATCAGTGTGTTTGGACTGGCTGTAGTTGAATGATTAGATGAGGGTTGTCGATTTTGTATCAGTAATACTTGCTGTCACACAGAGGATTCAAGCATTTCTTTGCAGGTCCATCTTGCTTAGTTGTCATTCAAAAGAAGAGCTGACTTTGTCTATAACCGGCCTTCACATATGATAGAACTGTAATCATAATTAAAGGGTTAGTTCACCCAAAAATGAAATTTCTGTCATTAAGTACTCACCCTCATGTCGTTCCACCCCTGTAAAACCTTAGATCATCTTTGGAACACAAATTAAGATATTTTTGATGAAATCCAAGAGTTTTTTTTATCCTCTATTGAAAGCAATGTAATTACCACATTCGAGGTCCAGAAAGGTAATAAAAAACATTGTTAAAATAGTCAGCGTGACTGCAATGGTTCAAACTTAATGTTATAAAGCAATGAGAATACTTTTTGTGCGCAAAAATAATCTTTACTTGAGTTGTCAAAAGTACCGACTTCGGTACCAATCGATACTGAAATTTTAAAAATGTAATGCTTTGAGCGCTGTTGAGCGGATTCTTAAACACCTCTGATTGGCCATTGTGTTCATGTGCTCATCAGATATGTCTGTGATTGGCTACAGTGATCGACTCACAGGAGCGTTTAACAGCACACAGAAGAGTTTGAATTTGAAAGAGTTTTGAAAGCGAGAGCGGAAGCATTTGAAAGCAGGCGGCTATCTTCGGACTGGTCCACAATAGATGCCTGCTTTCAAACGCTCCAGTGTGTATCTGTGTAAGCGCTCGGTGAAGAGCTTCTATGATGATTATTTACAAAGTTTTTGAAGCGTTGATCATTGAAGCCAATCACAGACACATCCGATGATCGTGTGAACACAATGGCCAATCAGAGGTGTTTAAGAATCCGCTCAACAGTGCTCAAATTTTTAAAGGTGCCCTAAAATTGAAAATTTAATTTACCTCGGCATAGTTAAATAATAAGAGTTCTGTACATGGAAATGACATACAGTGAGTCTCAAACACCATTATTTCCTCCTTCTTATGTAAATTTGATTTGTGCAAAAGACCTCTGAAGAACAGGCGAATCTCAACATAACACAGACTGTTAGGTAACAATCGGGATCATTAATATGTACGCCCCCAATATTTGCATATGCCAGCCCATGTTCAAGGCATTAGACAAGGGCAGCCAGTATTAACATCTGGAGCAGCACAGAGCCGAATCAACAGACTTTATGCAGGTAAGCAAGCAAGGACAACAGCGAAAAATGGCAGATGGAGCAATAATAACTGACATGATCCATGATATCATGAATTTTTTAGTGATACCTGTAAATTGTCTTTCTAAATGTTTTCATTAGCATGTTGCTAATGTGCTGTTAAATGTGGTTAAAGTTACCATCGTTTCTTACTGTATTCACGGAGACAAGACTGTCGTTATTTTCATTTTTAAATAATTCATAAACACAACTTCATTCTTTATAAATCTCCCCAACAGTGTGTAATGTTAGCTTTAGCCACGGAGCACTATCAAACTCATTCAGAATCAAATGTAAACATCCAAATAAATACCATACTTACATGATTAGACATGCTGCATGACAGACACTTTGTAAAGATCCATTTTGAGGGTTATATTAGCTGTGTGAACTTTATGCAACGTATTATAGAGTTGCGAGCTCGGAGGCGGGGAGCGCGAGGATTTAAAGGGGACACGTGCTGAATCGCCGCATTTACAATTATGCCCCAAAATAGGCAGTTAAAAAACTAAATTAAAAAAAATCTATTGGGTATTTTAAGCTGAAATTTCACAGACACATTCAGGGGACACCTTAGACTTGTATTACATCTCGTGAAAAAGCGTTCTAGGGCACCTTTAAAATTTCAGTACCGACATGGTACCGAAGTCAGTACTTTTGAAAACTCTAGACTTTATTCAACAAATTCGTCTCTCCCCTGTCATTATGCTATGCTATTTATGTTGCAGAGCTTCCGTGTTTACGTCCGAAAGCCGGCTAGGTATTGACATAGAACCTGAAAGCACTGCAGCGTAAATAGTGTAGCAGAATGACAGGGGAGAAATGAATTTGTTGAACAAAGTCATTATTTTTGTTTTGTTTTTGCGCACAAAAGTATTCTAGTCACTTCATAACATTAAGGTTGAACCACTATAGTCATGTTGACTATTTTAACAATGTTTTTACTACTTTTCTGGACCTTGAATGTGGTAATTTTGAGGATAAAAAACCTCTTGGATTTCATCAAAAATATCTTAATTTGTGTTTCGAAGATAAACAAAGGTCTTACGGGTGTGGAACGACATGAGGGTGAGTATTAAATGACAGAATTTTCATTTTTAGGTGAACTAACCCTTTAATAGGAAGTAATCCTTTATTTTGGCCCTCACATGTATTGTTACTGAGATTGTGTGTGCTGTCCATGGTGCTGAAACCAGCTGTTCATTATAGAAGGCATTCCGATCATAAGAAACATAATATTTGTTGGTTGTAGTAAGACCACCAATTTTCTCATGCCACAGACACTGGTGTGTTGAAACCCTCCAGAGAACCTTTTAAAAGGGCAGTTCTCTGAGGAACCCATTAGTTTCTACAAGAAACAAAACATGTGCAAACATAACAAGGCTTTGATGCACTTGAATTGAATATTGAAATATCCAGAGCATATTTCAACATTGGCATATGGCTAGAACCTCCTTTCCACTGATACCTTCCTGTTTGATTCTTCCATATTCCCATGTTTGTGAATCTCTGTAGAGTTGTGCGCCAAGAGAAACTGAACATGAACAGTTTGCCGACTTTCTGTGTCATTGTTTCCCTCCTTCGCCGGGGGAAAGCTGGCACAGTTGAGCAGGGTATAAATTCTTTCCACGCTGCCTATCTTAAACTGAAGCTGGCAGAGGGGGAAGGCTGCTTCCTCCCAGTTAATCATATTGATCTGCATGAGTAAATGGACGGGCCTCTCCCCCAGGCAGAACATGACCTTCTGCTTGTCTTGATGCTCTTGTTCTCATGTAATGCAGACATAGTCTATGTGAAGACACAAATAAACTGCCTAAGCAGCCAGAATGGAGAGCAATTTGATGGGGGTTTTGCTATAGGTGCAGAGAAATTCAGCACAGTATATTTTTGATCTGTGCCTCTCCTGCAAGCTAGCAGGCAGAGTTATCTCTCTTTTTTTTAGCAAAAGGAAGAACATCTATTTTAGTTACAGGGAGGATTTCCTCAGGCTCTGTTGACCTTTGTGATGTGTAAATGAACCCTACATTTTATCACATAGAATATCTTAACCCTTATCTTCATTTTCTTTCTTGGATTATTTTGGTGTTTCTTTTTTTTTTTTTTTTTTTTTTAGATATAAACACCAAAATAATACACTTTTTATATCAGTTTACATGTTCCCATGCAGCTAAAACGTTATATGGTGAAACGCATGGTAAACACAGTGGCTCCATCTGAAACTGGATACTTTTTGAGATGGTACTTTTTGGAATAAGTGTGTGCTTTGTGACTATTAAAAAGTATGTTATATATAGTTTAAATGTGTGTAGTATTAAAGGATTAGTTCACTTTCAAATAAAATTTACTCACCCCCATGTCATCAAGATGGCTTTCTTTCTTCAGTCGAAAAGAAATTAAGGTTTTTGATGAAAACATTCCAGGATTATTCTCCTTATAGTGGACTTCAGTGGCCTCCAAATGGTTGAAAGTGAAAATTAGTTTCAGTGCAGCTTCAAAGGGCTTTAAACGATACCAGACGAGGAGTAAGGGTCTTATCTAGCAAAGCGATTGGTCATTTAAAAAAAGTATAAATATATATGTAAAAAAGTAAATATATATGCTTTATATAAACAAATGTTTGCCTTCCGAGTGGTTCCGCCAAAACCACACTTTTGTATTCTTCAAAAAGCTTACGCTGTATGTCCTACGCCTTCCCTATTCTACTTACGGAACGAACGCAGCGTCAGTTCCATGTTTTTCCGTAAGTAGAATAGGGAAGGCATTTTTGCGGAACCACTTGGATCATTGGTGATCATTTGTTTATATAAAGCATATATATTTACATTTTTTTTCGAAAATGACCAATCGTTTCACTAGATAAGACCCTTATTCCTTAAAGAACCTTAATTTCTTTTCGACTGAAGAAAGAAGGACATGAACATCTTGGATGACAAGGGGGTGAGTAAATTATCAGGAAAATTTAATTTGAACGTGAACTAATCCTTTAATGCAATGCAATGCAATGCGAATGTACTACATCAGTTGAGTATAGCGACAATATTTTTTCTATTCTGGTGTCACCATTACTCTACAAAAATTTTAGAATTTTAATAGCTGTTTTTATTAACTCTGTACCATATTTGTTTAAAGTTAAAAACTTAAAAAGTACCATTTTAACTATTTTGGCTTTGTTCAAAGTATGTGAGAGTTTTATTTTGTGAGATCAGTATCTTGCATCGAACCGAATCGAGACACGAGTATTATGTTCATGTTTCTGTTATGAGGTCAGTAGAGGAATCACTCCAGTTGCACTGACATCATTAATTCTCTTCCTGTGTCTTCTAAACTTCTTGTTTGTATGTCCAGATGCCTGTCTGACCAGCTGACTCAATGATGAGGATGGATTGTACATGCTCTAGGTGACCTGTTCACACCATCTTTATAGGCTATATTGAATCTGTGTGATGCCCTTTGGCATCTCATGATTGGTTGGTCTATCCGCATGGCCCTTTAGTGTTTATTCACAGGGCTGCTATGATAGCCCATATGATCAATGATCTTTCCTCATCTCCTGCTTCAGGGGTGACCCCATATGAAGAGAGTTGATCGAATTTTAATGCTGTTTTGACTCTCAAACGTAGAGGAGGTTGCCTCTTGCCTTTGACCTGACACTGAAAGATGATTAAGACAGAAGTGTTTACCAGCTAACAGTCAAATGCTGCTTTGTAATCTCAGTTAGAGCCAAGCTAGAAGATGCCTCTAACCATACATGTCCACTCGTGCTTAGCTGAGCGAGTGTTTTCAATTTGTTCATGGGAGCTGAGCCGCGGGTTCATTTGGGGCATTGTGATATTGACAGCAGAGTGGTGTGTGCAGTGAGAGAGAGCATCAAAAACTTTTAGAAATGCTGAACTTTATCCAAATGAGAGGCGAAGATGAGGGTTCAGGTGACTGTGTACTATGATGTCAAAATAAACTGTAATTGTGCATATATATGATGATGACTTTAATTAGTTCACTTCAGAATTAAAATTTCCTGATCATTTACTCACCCCCCATATCATCCAAGATGTTTGTCTTTCTTTCTTCAGCCGAAAAGACTTCAGGACTTCAATGGGAACCAATTGCAGTTTCATTGCAGCTTCATCCCAGCTGAGGAATAAGGGTCTTATCTATATATATATATAATATACTTTTTAGCCACAAATACTCGTCTTGCACTGCTCTGCGAAGCGCCACGCATTACGTAATCATGTGGGAAAGGTCAGTGAAGTCCATTATATGGAGAAAAATCCTGGAATGTTTTCATCAAAAACCTTAATTTCTTTTCAACTGAAGAAAGAAAGACATGAACATCTTGGATGACATCGCAGTAAGTAAATTATCAGGAAATTTTAATTCTGAAGTGAACAAAAAACATGAAAATGCTGCAGTAAATATTGTAAGTTACCTTGTATTGTGAAAAAATATGCGTATTATATGTTTTACTGTAAAATGCTGTCAAATTTATCATTTTTTTAATCATTTCATCATTTTTATCAATATTATAATGTATCATTAGCAAGTAAAAACTATGCTTTACAAAGTTAAAATAGCTTGATATATTAAAATTATATCACTTAATAAAATATGCAGATATATGCTGAAAAATATAGGCACCAGTACTCACCATACTGTAATAACTGAAACAGTCACAGAATGTTTTTATGGTGAATTTCTGGTAACTACAGCTTTTTTTCTGTAAATTTAGCAGTACATACATTAAATATATATATATATATATATATATATATATTATTAATTAATTCATTTATTTATTTATTTATTTTTACAGATTTGTGCTGTTGAAATGAACATGTTAGCATATGGAAAAATGCATTATTATTATTTTTATTTATTTTTGTTAAATCCCAAATAACACACAAATTTCATCACTTTCAAAATCTGTGAATAATTGTGATTAAACATTTTATTTGCAGCACAACCTTACAGACACAGTCCCAAAAAGGCAGATCACTTGTATTTTGACCATTACTGAGCGAGTTTCTTACGCACAAGTAGAAACCTAGTATAAGAGATTCCTGCCTATTCTTCCAATGAAAGAAAAACAAGTTAATGGAGGAAGGGAGAGTGAGACTTTCTCCTATTCACTGGATTTTCTTCATTAAATCGAAGTTAAGGCTGCGTATCAGCACTATTTCATTTCTCAGCCCCTCTGCTAATTGTCTCCGCCTGAGTAGGTGGCACAAATGTTTTTCCCCTGTTCACATGATCTCTTGTTCATTACATGGGCTTGGAGCAGGTGACTGACTGTCCGTTCTCTTCATGTTGATTTAGCCCCACCATAAAACAGAGAATATACACTGCCTTTCTCTGACAGACCTCATCAATTTGAAGCAGGGCAGGATTGATGCTCGGTCATTACACACTGTTGGGGACCTGTTGATATATGGCTGACTGACTGTGGATCATTGGTCCATATTTCTGTGATTTCAAGACCTCCCTCTCTCAGCACAATATCTTTGTGGTATACTGATCCCAGATCTGTCGTTTTTGTGTTTGTGAAATAAATCACATGCCTGTAGAGTCATGGTTTTGAGGTTCTGGTTTTGCGTATTTTATTAGTATGTGTATGTCAGATGGATTTGACCTTTTTTTAATGAAAGTCAGAAGCTGCGGAATTTCTAACTTGTATTTGCATTCATTATGAGAATTCTGGAATATTCTAGAATGTGAAAGCACAGGGCAGTAAAATTATAGTTATTCACCTGCTAAAGTACTTTTTAGATATTTGTGGCTCCTAATCCATTTATGCTTTTGAAATTACTACACACATAAAGCAATTTTAGATGAATAAACCTCTCACTCACGTACTCTTGTTCTCTAGTTCTTTCTTATTCAGTCATTCACATGCATACACAAGCACTGAATGATTCTGTGAAGGGAAAGTGGCGTGGAAGTCTCTCTTCCATGAAGCAACTGTGACATTTATTTATTTATTTTCAGATTAACACAGTGAGAAACATACAGCATAAAATCCTCTACAAACTACACCAGGAAATGAGTTTGAGCTTTAGTCTGGTTACACAATCCTTGTATAATATAGATTGAAATAATCGGTTGTTCTTGACGACAGGATTTTACAGATCCCAAGACAGTCCTGATACAAAACAGGAGTGTATTGAGAATTTACACCTATTTCCCTTACTAAAGTATTGGACCTGGATCACAGTAATATTTATGTATATGAATACTTTTATCTGTAACCTAAATTGCTTTAAAAGATTATATATATATATATATATATTACATTCAAACCAAATATTATTCAGTTATTTTTGATATATTTTTACTAATTTTGGAACCAAAAATTATTCAGACACTTTGACCTGATCATGTTTTGTGTTACCTGACATAATTAAGATCATTTTTTTTAACTCTGAGATCTTGTCTTATTCTATTACCATTTTTTTTTAAACTATAGTGAATAAACTGTATTAATGAATGAAATGTTCAATGTGTCTGAATAAATTTTGGTTTGATAATATATATATTTGGTTTGGACTATTGTAGTTTGTTACTATTTTTAATGTTTTTGAAAGTCTCTCGAGCCTGCATTTATTTGATAAAAAGGGAATATTGTGAAATATTATTACAATTTAAAATAATGGTTTTCTATTTTAATATACTTTAAAATAGAATTTATTTCTGTGAAGCAAAGCTGAATTTTCATTAGCTGTTATTCCAGTCTTTAGTGTCACATGATCCTTCAGAAACCATTCTAATATGCTGATTTGATACAGTTATCATAAATGTTGAAAACAGCTGTGTGTTCAGGATTCATTGATGAATAAAAAGTTAAAAAGAACAGCATTTTATCCAAAATAGAAATATTAATATATTCATTTAGTCTTTAGTATCACTTTTTATCAATTTAACACATGCTTGCTGAATAAAAGTCTTAATTTCTTTCAAAAAAAAAGATAAAAAGGAAAAAAAAAAATGACTGACCCCAAACTTTTGAACGGTAGTGTATACCATAAAGAAAAAAAAATCTATTTTAAATAAATGTTCTTTTTATTTATTTTTTTCATCAAAGAATCCTGAAAAAGGTATCACAGGTTATAAAAAATATTCAGCAGCACAACATTGTTAATAAATCAGCATATTAGAATAATTTCTGATGGATCATGTGGGACTGAAGACTGGAGTAATGGCTGATATTTATACATTATCTAGGATGAATCACTTTTGTTGTAGTATTCTTCATTTGTAAGTTGCTTTGGGTAAGTGCTATACCATCTGGATTAATACATGTCATATAAATGTATTTGCTTACTGTGTGGACCACTCTCAACCTGTTTATTGTAACAGACATAACATTTAATGAATCAAATAGAGTGTTTACAACTAATCTCTGCTCACAAGTGACTTGTTCATTTTGTGGTTGCAGTAGGATTAGTAATTTTGAGCAGTAGAAGCTTGTAGCTAATTAATAGTACTCTCCACCCTGTTTTTGCCTTTCATCTCCTCTATCCTCTTTTGAGCCTTAAAGCATGTCATTTAATACAGTTGAGCCTGGCCCCTCCCCCGCCTCCTATGCAAAGCGTCCCATTGTCCTGTCTGGACCCAGACCATCTGTTGCACAAGCTCTTGTATCTGCTGCTTGACTCGTTCATAGTCTTAATATGAGAGAGAACGGATGGAGACGTGAAATTCGGTTTGTCCACATAGGCAAATAAGGCAGTGCAGTATTGATGATGTGCCTGATCCTTTCCCATTGGACGGTCTCTTGACTTTGGCCTCTGATTGGCTGACTCCTCTGTCATGGACTCCTGTTGGTAAATAATTGAAGAAGCTCCACCTTGTCTCAACACGTACACTACTAATGTCAGACAGACAGAGAGAGAGAGGAGTGTGGGATGTAAATACTGTTGCTGGAAAAAATGGATTTTTAAATTATGTATTAATGGATACATTTAATCCTATAAAGTGTACTGTGTCATATTTGATGCACAAATTTCTAAGGCCTTTAATTTATCAGCATGATCCAAGCTTTGCTGAAAAACCTAGTGTACTCTCTGTATACAGGCCTATAATTTGCGGGCATCGGGGAGCTGCAATATGCGCGTGTGAAATCGATTTTGAATGGCAGCTCTCTTTTTTCTTGCGCTTTCGAATTTGCGTTCATGCGTAGGCTACTCAATGTATAGAAAGCAGTGGTCTTGATTTCATGTTTTACAAGCTAAGATATAGGGCTGGGCGATATATCGAATGCTTTTGTCACGCGCATTTCGTCAGTAAATCCGGTTCCCTGATTACCGCTAAAACGCCATCACCTGCTTTCAAATGGAGCGGCATTTAATAGACAGAGCCGTTATTCACTGACAAGCCACGCAATATCACGTTCAATATCGATATGAATCGCCGTCGATATTGAACGCGATATTGCGTGGCTTGTCAGTGATCTACGGTTCTGTCTATTAAATGCCGCTCCATTTGAAAGCAGGTGATGGCGATTTAGCGGTAATCAGGAAAACGGCTTTACTGACTAAATGCACGTGACAAAAGCATTCGATATATCGCCCAGTCCTACTAAGATATTTGTCTGTTGCCCACCAAATCATCTGCCATCGTCTTGTCAGTAATCTCACCTTACACTCATCACGTGATAAGTGAAATCTGACTCCTGCTGTGCTGCGACTCTGCAGCTCGTGCTGTATATGTAGCAGAGCAGACACTTTCAATTTATAATTGAGCCATCTGTTGTCCAACTGAAGTAAATATTTTTTATTCCATAAAAAATGCAAAACAACATTGGGTGCAGTGCCAAGGTGTTATTCATGTATGGTTGAACACCATGTAACACCGGTAACACTGACTACCGCAGCAAGCCTATAGTTAAAATGTGAGTATAAAATATGATACATGAAGCTTGTGATTTATTTGTTCATCTCTCAATTATCATTGCATTGCATTATATGTTTTGCATTGACCCCCAAATACCCCCCCCCCCCCCCCCAATAAAACTACAGAGAGGTTTGATCATAAAACTAAACATTTAAATATAAAACTAAGCCATTTTTTGAGAGATATAGAGTGACAACTGATATTTAGCCTATATGCAGTTCTCCTCATAATGTTTGCTCATTTTGAGCATGTTCTCCTTTATCATACTATATGGGGCCCTATTTCAACAATCTATGCGCATCATCTAAAGCGCACGGAGCAAGTTCCCTTAGGTCGTGTCCGAATGCACTTTTGCTAGTTTAACAGCAGGAAAAATGGTTAGCGGGGTTGGTTTAAGAGGGTTGTCCCTATTCTCTTAATGTGTAATAGGTGTGTTTTGGGCTTAACGTGCAATAAACCAATCAGAGTCTCATCTCACATTCTGTTTAAAAGCCAGTTGCACTCGTGCCATGGCGGATTCGCTATTTAGATGGTGAAATTTGCACATGAGCAGACCATCTACAGGACAAGCATTTTTATCTTTATGCACACAATAATAATCTTTTACATTCCTTTTTGCTGCATGTTCCTGTGTGTTAAATGAGCAGAGAGTATGCGCGTTGTGCACCCGCCTATAGGCGCAAATTACTAAAGCGCTCTTTAAAGGGATAGTTCACCCAAAAATGAAAATTTGATGTTTATCTGCTTACCCCCAGCGCATCCAAGATGTAGATTACTTTTTTTCTTCAGTCGAACGCAAATTATGATTTTTAACTGCAACCGCTGCCGTCTGTCAGTCAAATAATAGCAGTAGATGGGAACTTCAACTATAACAGTAAATAAACCTTGCTTAGACAAATCAAAATTAAAACCTGCGGCTCGTGACGACACATTAATGTCCTAAGACACGAAACGATCGGTTTGTGCGAGAAACCGAACAGTATTTATATCATTTTTTACCTCTAATACACCACTATGTCCAACTTCGTTCAGCTTCCGGCTAGTGAGGTCTGATCGCGCTCTGACAACGGAAGTGATGTCTCGCGCTCATTGAAGTATATGGGCGAGACATCACTTTTTTTTTTTTCTTTTCACTTTTATTTTAAATGTCAGGCTCAAAATAAAATAATAATTAATGAATAATAGTACTATTTTAGAGTATATATATTAAAAATGTATTTATACACACTATTACAAAAAAATATATATTATATTGGATCATCTCCCCACCCCCTCTCTCCTTCTATTTTTTCCACTTCATTAGACTGTTTTACCTGCACACATGCCTTGAATGCAAAATCCATTTTTTTCCTGCATTATACGCCCTGTTCATCTTTAAATGCATGGTTGCACACACATGGATATGTCGAATATGCAGACATCCCCGCACTCAAACGCACACACAGTAATGCACACATAAGCATAAACCCGGGTGCATCCATCTAAGTATATAGTTTTTATAGAAGATTTTTATTGATCTGAATGACATTTGTTAGGGCGCACACACAGCGCCCAGGGCAAAACCACATCGTGTGTGAGATGAACACCGCCTGAATTTTACTGTGCGAGTGTCCTTGCATATGATTGCTGGTAAGAGCACAGAAAATTAGCCAGCACAACATGAATCGTTAGCATGTGGGTTTGTTTTGTTCGTTTCATCTGGTTTTAGTGTCATGTGACTCTCTAATGACTGGTCTTTAGTGTTTGTTGAATATAACTGCAAAAGTAACAGTACGAGCTTTTCCCGCTGAGACTTTATGCTGGGCAAAAACCCATTAAATGACTAAATGGCCATCACTCTCTGAGTGAACTTCACACTGAGCCTTAGTCGATGTGCATGTGACTCCTCTATGAACGTGAACCGCTCTTACCAAGAGTGCCTACACTTGCCAATTTTCACCACTGTGTGTGAGGGATGGAGGTAATTGACCTACAAAGGTTACTTTCATGTAGTTTTTCTCTTTTATCTTTGTGCCATCCAGCCTCTGTCACTGTCATCTGCCCCAGTTGTTTGTCTGTATGTATTCAGCATCCAGATTAATCATCAGCTCGCGGCCTATCGATCTGGAGTTTATTGGCAGAGGACATCGCTTCTGATTTGCTCGACGGGTTTATAGCTGGCACTGCTCACCAGATGCATCTGCTAATTGACACTCTCTTTCTATGGTTTGTTTTCATGCTAGGTTGGGTCACTGGGCCCATGGGCACCAGCTCCGTGACCAGTTTGTCAACACAGCATTAAAATGTCATAACACACCACCCTTGTGGAGACTGTAGGTGTGAACCAGTTTGCCTACTTATGCACTATTCTGTGCCATTTTGTAGTATAAATAGTGCAAGTAGTCAGTGTTGAGGAAAGTTACTTTTAAAAGTAATGCATAACAATGTTGCGTTACCCCACACGACCTTTCAGCTGTGCTGCCATTCTGGATTGAAGAAGAAAAGGGTACAGGTAGAAATCGAATCTAAAGTGATTAGTACGGTTGAATTAGATCATTGAAGGTCAGCAGCAAGGCATTGGTTAAAGGTACAATTTGTAAGATATTTGCAGTAAAATATCCAAAAACCACTAGGCTAGTGTTATATATTTTGTCCAGCTGATAACTAACAATATCTCTAATGTTTTCATGTTTTCATGTAAATGTAAATCATGAGAAAATTCCCATTCTAAACGGTGACACGGGGCAGTGCAGTCGCCTGTCAATGACGTCAGTTCTTCTTCTTCTTCTTTTTTAACGGCGGTTGGCATCCAGCTTAATGGTGCATTACCGCCACCTTCTGTTCCGGAGTGTGGATCAGTCAGTAAATGACGTCAGTTACCTTTTGTTACCGCCTTTACTGACGTAGAAACCACATGACAACAGTGCCGTGGACAAATGCAGAAGTAGTGTCTATCGTCCAGCAAACTGCTAGCTTACTTCAAGCAGTTCCTTATTTACTTCTTGCACGTTTTATGGTGGATTGTGTTACTTATTTATGGAACATAATTACTGTTTACCATCTGCCGCTGGTTCTGTCGACAAGGACAGCTCCCGTAAACGTAAGCGTACGGGGCAACTAAACGACCCAAGAACAGTTTGGGACAAGAGGAGAGAAAAAGCGAGGATCAATATCGGTGTTGCATTTTCTAGATGAAGAGAGCTTCGCGACAAACTTCACCTAGAAAGAGATGCCGATCTCGCTTGTGTTTTACTCGACAGGTTAGTTGTTTTGATTTGTATCTTTACAGAAAACGTATGCCATTATAACGATCAACATGATTAGGATTATGGGGCATACACGCCAAACACAGGGCATCGCGTCTCTAGACCTGCGCGAGGACGCGTCTGATCTATAGTCTGATCGCATCTTTGCATTGACTTTGTATGTAATCTACTCGCGCAAATCATTGAACTCGCATTTGCTATGTATGCCCAATTATTGTGTTTGAATGTACACAAGTGTATATATTTGTTGAACAAGTGGTAATCGTTTTCATATCATCTGACTAAACAGTAATCAATTAATTTGAAAATTTTACTGTCGAACTATATTTGCTGTATTGTATTGCAATATAGCATGACACAATATATAATGGTGGCATGTGAAAATTGTCTTTTTCAGACACTTACGAAATCCAGTATTGGATAGATTTTGTCAGTTACTGTAGCAGCTACAGTGTAGTTATCATAATTTTACATCATAACCTCACAATAAAAATTGTGCTGTCAATACATATGATACATATGGTAAAGCGGAAGCAGCGCCGGCGATTGTGACATAATAAAAGTTCTGTTGCTCGTGAGGCGTGTGTTGCGCAATCGCTCCAGCGGCATCGTTCAGCTCCCACAACACTCGCTCCTGCTCTGCTTCATACTACAGTAACTAGGGATGTCCAGATCCGATCACGTGATCGGAAATCGGGCCCGATCATGTGGTTTCAGACTCGATCGGAATCGGACATTACCTCCCGATCAGGACTCGGATAATGTATTAGGGGTGCAACGGTTCTCGGTAAAAAAAATCAAACCGGTTCTCCACTTACGCACTTGCACTGCGGTCCATCTCGAATGACGACGCATCTATTGGTTAATATGGTTTGTTTAAAATAGCAACGGGGAAAACAGACAGAGTTCAGATAATGTATGTTTCAGTCGATGGATGCACAAAACGTTACAACAACGATAATCAGAAAGCGTGGACAAAACAGTCACTCTTTGTAAACTGTTAACTGCGAGTGCCGTCTGCTGTAATGTCCAGTCATTTACGCCGTCATCACCCGGGTGTTGATAGTGCGCGAGCGCAGGTGAGACCAGAAAAGCACACGTTGCTGTCTGTGTTTAACAGATAAAACTCATTTAAGCCTTGCTGATTTAAACCTTAAAGAAGAAGACGCGAAAGAGAACTCGCGCGCGCTGTGAGAAGATTTGTGTGCGCTCATCCGAAGCGCGCACACGCTTATTCCAGTCAGCGCGTAAATACCGAGTTCTCTTTCAAGTCTTGCGCTTCGGCGGACACATTCATACAGAAATTATGTCAACATGCCCGTCTTAGCGAGTATCCTAGCAAACATAGTCGGTTATGTCTTAAGTGAACGTATATTAGTCGAGAAAGACAGCGCATGTGGAACAGTATATGTACTGGATCGTGCATGTCTTAAAGGGAAAACCTCTATTCCTGCTGCCTGTATTTAATGTTAAATCAAACAACAAATAACAAAGAAATCACTCACTGCTCTTGACTGAATAGTTTTTGTAATTTCAATAATGATTAATCTTTATTTATTAATTAAACAGTAAAGATAATATGCAGTGATATTTTATATTTGATTACCATTTGAAAACTGTTAGATACCTGAAAAAACCTGAAAAGCACTGTTCCTGGATCTGTTTTTTCGCTCTTCTTTATTCTTTTTTATGTAGGCTATTAAGTATCGGATCGGGACTCGGTATCGGCAGATACTCAAAATCAAATGACTCGGACTCGGACTCGAGGGCAAAAAAACGTGATCGGGACATCCCTAACAGTAACGTTAATAATCGCATCCATTAACATGTTTTCTTCCCAAGTCTGTTGAAGTGGAGACCACATGTCCTAAGATTCCACACTCAAACTTGCCGTAATGAAGCTACGCCTGTTTTGAATAGACCTCTAGCGACCTCTAGCGGACAAAATTATTACTTACTGCACCTTTAATAAAGTGAGATTAAATACATAAAGTATATTTGTGTAATTTAATATAGTTAATTATTACAGGTTTGCATAAAATTATGATTGCATTTCACTGTTTTTATTCATTTTGAGGAATAATGAATTTTTTCGTGCAAGTTAGATGAATAAATGTATGTTCACGTTTAGTCTAGAACTACAATAACCATCATGTTCACACAGCACACACAACACCTCTGCACTTTAATTCTCTCAACATGGAGACCGGAGAGGTGTCAGTCAATAAATGTGGAAAAGTAACTTATGTTACTTATTTGAAAAAGTAACTTAGATATTTTGATGTAAATTGAAAAAGTAATGCATTACTTTATTAGTGCCTTGATAAAGTAAACTTGTTTACTTGGTAAAGTCATGTCCAGAGGCCTGTTGAAGATATCATGAAGCTAGCTGAACAAACTATGAGTTTCAGAGTAGGTTTAGAGTTGACAAATCCAGATAAATCCTACCTGGTTTAGATCAGGTTCAACGGGCTCTCAACACTCTGTATAAACATCCTCCGTCAACTCAGGTTTAATCCAGAGTTTGCGTTTAAAGCGGAACTCAGTAAGATTTGCGAAGCTCCCCCTACAGGTTCCTTCAGTGAATCACACTGTCGTAAATACTCCAAGTATTTTTAGTCCAAGTAAATTTTAATTGTACATTTTAATACTGTATTTATAATGCACATTTTAAGTCAAATATGTATGTGTATTTTATTTATTTTGCAAAAATGTGCATCAAACAAAAATACAGTATTAACAGCGAAAGTTATGAAGCTACAAACTTCAGCAAAATGTAAAAATAAAATGTAATACTTTTTTTTTATGACAACTACATTTTTTTTATTGATCTTTATCTGTCCACATTGGGTGTTTAATTCTCTATTTTTAAATTTTAAATGACTTCTGATGTCATGAAGTTAATGTTAATCTCTAGAATACTAAGAATTTATCAATGTTAAATGTAATCTTTAGCAAATCTTATCATGATTTTATTATTATTATTATGTCGTGATGCCTAAATTCAGTTGTATACAGAAGGTTTTAGTTTTAATATTGGTGCAACTCCATTTGAAGACCTCTGCAGTATAGCTAAAAAATCCAAAACTTTGATTCATGGGTAGAATTTTAACTGTAAAAACACTTTAAATTACTGTTAACTATTGATGCATTTGATTATAACTGTGATGAATGTTCAGTCAGATTTAAGGAATATATCCTTTTAATCTGTTGATGTACTGGGACTCTGTTATAAAGTACTTAAAGCTGTCCTCCTCCCTGAAGGATCAGGTCTGTTATCTTGTTAAAAGGAAATTGGTAGATTTGAAAGCATGCACATATATTCAGATGAGAGGGATGACACATTGTTTGGTCACTGAGGATTTAGATTTAGGAAGATAATTAAGATGTTTCAGGCAGATTATTAAAATCGCTCTTTAGTGAGGATGTGCCTTCAAAAGTACTCAATTTAATTCCCCAAACACTGACTGTTTTCCCCTCTAATACGGAGAAAAATGAATAAGAGGTAAGGGGTCAGAGGCATATGGAGATATTAATTCTGCAACGATGTGTGCAGGGTCATGAAGGGGCGCTATGTTTTATTATAACTCCCCGGATTATGATGGAGCAGCAGAAGCCGCCTGCCGAAGGACTTAAGTCCGCATCGGGTCCAGATAATTGATTCCGACCTGAGATTTATGTTTCTGCGAATGTCCAGAAAAATGAGTTCTGTTCATGGATATGATGTCTAGCCTTCAGATCAGTGTCAGAGGTAGATATCTTTCATCCCATCCTGGAGAAGTTCAGACCTTGTTGTTACCACAAAACACTGCATCCCAAACCACGGACACAGGCTGATGAGTTTTTCCCTGTGGACCGCTGCCAGTGGAAGCTGCCAAGAACACTCATCTCCACAGGCTGGCTGTACCTTAAAGGCCTTGCATCAGGGAAAATAACCGCATCTGGGGAATTTTCTGGCTGGAGGAGGATGGGGGTGGTGGGCTGTTGAGATTTATGATTGAAGGGCGCTATAATGAGAGAGCATGGATTTGATAGGTGATATAATTGTTCTGCCACTCAGGATCAGTAGACGACATGCTCATATGCTCCTCATGAGTGGTGTGGGTTACTGACAGATACAGACTGCTCACGGCTGATAATACAGTGATCTGACTGATCCAGTCAAACTGACATGTTTCAGGTGGTTAAAGAGGTTTTGTAGTTTCACACAGTGATTTTTTAAATTTTTTTATTTATTTAATTTCTATCGTTACATCTTATGACACTCATTTCTCCCAAGGGTGGTGTGGCAAAATTGTTAAAGCTTAGAACCTGTAATCAAACTGTAGTTCGTTTGATTCCCGTAAGAGGTGAAATGAGCCATAAGCTTTCACCATTGTGCCCTTGAGCCAGGAACTTTGCTTGAAGCTGCTTCAAGGAAAATTATTCCTGTAACTGGATTTTTAGAGTGTTACCTACAGTATCTGTGTAAAACTCACTGCAATGATAGGATGTGCTAGTGTGAGGGCTCAAAAATAAGACTTAGATATATATACAAAAAGAAAATGTCCAAAAGTTGGAAATTTTGAATAGATACATACAGTAGATTCATTAAAAATAATTACATAATGCATAACATTAATGATTGGTTTGTCATTTTTTTTGTTATTATCATTAATATTGATTTTTAAGACTATGCAAAGCAGACCCGCATTTTGTAACAGTTTTCCTTTTTTTATTTCATGATTCTTCCACGATTTGGGATAGACAACTAAACAAAATAACATGTATTTTACTAGAGGTTCTGACAAAAAAATGAAAATGAAAATTGCTGGAGCCTATTTAAAATATGTTTAATTAATTTGAATTATTATTATTGTTATTTTAAATAATTTTTAATTGAATGATTAAATGGCTCACTCACACATAAAGACTTCATTTGTTTCATTTACTGGATGAATCAGCGTTTTTGAACAAATCTTTTGAATGTACATAGCCCCGCACATGACTAAATCATGTGCATGATTTACTAATTCATTCCCTCGATTTATAAATCCTTCCCTCGATTTACTAAATCATGTGCACGATTTATAAGTTGAGGGAATGAATTAGTAAATCATGTGCACGATTTATAAATTGAGGGAATGAATTACTAAATTATATGTACGATTTAGCAAATTGAGGGAACTAAATAGAAATTGTGTGCATGATTTCCCCTGCATGTCATGTGCGGGGCTCCGTATGAATGAATGATTCAATGACAAATACATTTTTTTTAACTTGTTGCCACCTGCTGGTAAGACAATGTAATTGATACAGTCTTTAATTGAAGCTTCAAGTTACTTTCAAAAGGTGATTTATTCTGTTTTGCTCGCTACCATGGACATCAGTGTTTATATCTGAAATGTAAACTTTTATCCTAGTACTTGTGTGATAATTTGAATTATTGTAAGACAGAAATAATTCCGTATTGTTGAAAAGAAGTTTGTGAACCTGTTTCATACCTATACATGACATCTGCTCTCTTTGGCTCAGTGGCAGATGCCAGTGCTGATTTGAATGTTCACATGTGTTCATTTTAACAGACTTGGCTGAATTGTTGTCATTTAGGAATAAGATCATGGGTGTTTGAATCAAGATCATAACAAGCAAGCATTACTGATAAGTGTACTGTAAGTTGCTTTGGATAATAGTGCTGTAAATAACTATTTACTTTCAAAGCAGCTCTTATTAATAGTGAATGTTGTCTAATATCAATGTCCTCTTGAAATGTGTCTCTAGAGCACTTTTTGTTCCTCTTTACATTTCTCTTCTCTGTTTAACTTTGGGCAGGAGGCCCAGTGGTGTTAATGTAGATCTCGCCCTTGGTTCAGACTCACATTAACCTATCCGCATAGGTCTGAACAGGGTGGTGTGCTGCTGAATGAGCAAAATCTCCTTACTTTTTCTTACTGAAAAAGTAAAAGACTGAAAGCATCATGCCACAAGAGACCTAAACTTTAGCACAGCAGTAAGCCACCTGTTTTTAAAGGGTTAGTTCACCCAAAAATGAAATTTCTGTCATTAATTAGTCATCCTCATGTTGCTCCACACCCATAAGACCTTAATTCACCTGTGGAACACAAATTAAGGTATTTTTGATTAAATCCGAGGGTATTTGAACCACACATACAGTGGCATGAAAAAGTATGTGAACCCCATGCAGAATCTGTGAAAATGAGAATTATTTTAATAAAATATGAGGGATAGTAAAAAATGCATGTTATTTTTTGTTTAGTACTGTCCTGAGTAAGATATTTTACATAAAATATGTTTGCATTTAGTTCACAAGACAAAACAATAGCTGAATTTATCAAAATAACCCCATTCATAAGTATGTGAACCATTGAGTCTCAATACTGTGTGTGGTTACCTGATGATCCACGACTGTTTTTGTGTTTTGTGATGGTTGTTCATGAGTCTCTTGTTTGTCCTGAGCAGTTAAACTGAGCTCTGTTCTTCAGAAAAATCCTCCAGCTCCTGCAGATTCATCAGTTTTCAAGCATTTTTGCATATTTGAACCCTTTCCAGCAGTGACTGTAGTATTTTGAGATCTGTGTTTTCATACTGAGGACAACTGAGGGACTCAAACACAACTATTAAAAAAGGTTCAAACATTCACTGATGCTCCAGAAGGAAACACGATGCATTAGAGTCGGGGTGTGAAAACTTTTGAACAGGATGAAGATGTCACAATTTCTCTTATTTTGTTTAAATATCATTGTTTTTCATTTAGTACTGCCCTTCGGAACCAACAGAAGATACTTGCATGTTTCCCGGCAGAAAAATTAAGTGCAATTTACCTTGATATTTGACTTCAAAAGTTTTCACCCCTGGGCTCTTAATGCATCGTGTTTCCTTCTGGAGCATCAGTGAATGTTTGAACCTTTTTTAATAGTTGTGTTTGAGTCCCTCAGTTGTCCTCAGTATGAAAACACAGATCTCAAAATACTACAGTCACTGCTGGAAAGGGTTCAAATATGCAAAAATGCTTGAAAACTGATGAATCTGCAGTAGCTGGAGGATTTTTCTGAAGAACAGAGCTCAGTTTAACTGCTGAGGACAAACAAAAGACTCATGAACAACCATCACAAAACATAAAAACAGTCGTGGATCATCAGGTAACCACACAAAGTATTGAGAAACAATGGTTCACATACTTATGAATGGGGTTATTTTAATAAATTCAGCTATTGTTTTATCTTGTGAACTAAATGTAAACATCTTACTAAACAAAAAATAACATGCATTTTTTATTATCCCTCTTATTTTATTAAAATAATTCTCATTTTCACAGAATTTGCAAGGGGTTCACATACTTTTTCATGCCACTGTAGACAGCAACGTCATTGCATCTTTTGAGGTCCAGAAAGGTAGTAAAGACATCGTTAAAATAGTCCATGTGACTGCAGTGGTTCAACCTTAATGTTATGAAGTGACAAGAATACTTTTTATGTGGAAAAACAAAACAAAAATTGTCGTCGCTTCATAACAAAAGTTGAACCACTGTAGTCACGTTGACTATTTTAAATATGTATTTGCCACCTTTCTGGGCCTTGAAAAGTGCAATGATGTTGCTGCCTATGTGTGGTTCAGATACCTGGATCGGATTTCATCAAAAATATCTTAATTTGTGTTCTGAAGATGAACGAATGTCTTACAGGTGTGGAATGACATGATGGCGAGTACTTAATGACAGAAATGTAATTGAATTAACCCTTTAAAATCCCTCCATTATATCTACTTTAGCAATGAATTGCACTTTGAGGAATGCTGGCGAGACACGGGATTGTATTTGTCCCACTCAGTTTTCATGGATATTATTCCTCCCCAGTTGTTTACAAGCCCAAGGCACATGCATGCAGTATTAAAGCCATGCAGAAGGAACGTGACAATGCTTTCTTGAAGTTTTTTTCTTTCTTTTTTTTTTGGCAGCAAATATAAGCTTATGCCAATCATAATGGATTATGGTCTCATGATTTTGCCATTTGGCTCTAGAATTCTTAGTTCTAGTTGTTAATCAATTTAAAATTATTTTTTATTTAAATCTAAAAATTATGTAAATATAATTTGAAATACTGTTTAAAATTACTTCATTCAATAAAATAATTTGTTTTTGAGCAAAAATCTCAGATTGAATTTTAAATGCAACTTCTTTTGATCAGTATTGCAGATACATAAAATTACTTATTCTTATAATGTCAAAGCTGATTTTTCCATATATTTAAGTTGCATGCTGTGTCTACAGTATGTTCTCTCTAGCATGACATCCCTCACTACTGTTTTTCTTCTGATTTGAACCTTTATGTCAAGAAGGGCTGTACTGTTATGATGTAAACACTCTTTGAACGTACAGAGAGCTCTTACATGTCAGGTGAAGGATATGGTTAGCTTGTCCCTGATGGCCATCATGCTGTGTGTCAGTGTTTCTGTGTGACAAGATGTTTCCCAGGAGAGATGGGAACAGCTGTGCGGCAGGACTCAGGTGGACGGCTCTCAACACAACTCCACCAGCGTAAATGATGCTTTAGAGAACAGAAGGGGAGAAGGCTTAAAAATAAACAGCAGAGCATTAAGTTGAACACCTCAAAAATGTATTCAAAAACCATGATGTACCAAAATTTTGCCAACCGAAAATTTTGAAATTAATTTTTGGTTTTTGGCTGGAGGGGCGAAATCATTGAATGAAACGGTGATGTTTAATTAGCACTTCTCCAATGGCACATTTTGACTGTGTCAGTGTCTGTTTCGTTTGCACAACATGAATAAGCTTCAACAGGTAACACATGACTAGTCTATGCTGTTTTCAGTTGATGCGTGACCAAAGCTTCGCTAAATATTATTTGGCGTAAATTTCATCTAACAGTTGGGGGGACAATAAATATAACATTTTTCAAGAGTAA
Organism: Chanodichthys erythropterus; assembly: GCF_024489055.1. Lineage (NCBI taxonomy): Eukaryota > Metazoa > Chordata > Actinopteri > Cypriniformes > Xenocyprididae > Chanodichthys > Chanodichthys erythropterus. The sequence goes on along the minus strand of NC_090242.1, from coordinate 16,640,472 downwards.
TTTTTTAAGGGAACATAAATAATGCAGCCAAAATTTATGTCTGTTTTTCTTTTTTCTGTCATTTTATCTGGCCAACAACACAACAGCGATAGTTAATACTAGTTAGGAGTTATAATTATTAAATAATCTTGCATCCTCCACAAAATAATTTTTGAAATTCAATTAAAGGTAAACTGTTTTTTTTTTTTTCTCTGTTCAAAATTAACAAAATTTAAATAAATATTAAGTCAATACAATTAGGGTTGCAAAGGGGTGGAAAGTTTCCGGTAAAGTTCAGGAAACTTTCCACGGGAACTTAACCTGGGTATTTTGCAAATATTCCAATTTGGAAACTTAACAGGAATTTATGGGAGTCATTTGGAAATTTGGGGAAATTTATATAAATTTATTTATGAAAATTCAGCTTTGCGCCACAGAATTAAATTATATTATATCAAAATGGAAATCCATTATTTTAAATTGTAGTTATGTTTCACAATATTACTGTTTTTTTTCTGTATTTTTGATCAAATGTGCATGTTATGGACAGGGGGAATGCTCAGTGCATGCAGGGGGTGTGGCATCAATAACCATGCAGTAAGTAGTGTGCTGTGTGAATGTGATTGAGGGTAAAAATTCAACTAAAATTGCATTAAATTTGGTTGTTTTAACCAAAATTAAACTACATTTAAAGGTGCCCTAGAATTAAATATTGAATTTATATTGGCATAGTTGAATAACAAGAGTTCAGTACATGGAAAAGACATACACTGAGTTTCAAACTCCATTGTTTCCTCCTTCTTATATAAATCTCATTTGTATAAAAGACTTTCGAAAAACAGGCGAATTTCAACATAACATATACTGTTACGTAACAGTCGGGCTGTACGCCCCCAATATTTGCTTATGCCAGCCCATGATCGAGGCATTACACAAGGGCAGAACGTCTGGATCTGTGCACAGCTGAATCATCAGACTAGGTAAGCAAGCAAGAACAACAGCGAAAAATGGCAGATGGAGCGATAATAACTGACATGATTCATGATAACATGATATTTTTAGTGATATTTGTGAATTGTCTTTCTAAATGTTTCGTTAGCATGTTGCTAATGTACTGTTAAATGTGGTTAAAGCTACCATCGTTTATTACTGTATTCACGGAGACAAGAGCCGTTGCTATTTTCATTTTTAAACACTTGTAGTCTGTATAATTCATAAACACAACTTCATTCTTTATAAATCTCTCAAACAGTGTGTAATGTTAGCTTTAGCCTTGCCACATAGCCTCAAACTCATTCAGAAACAAATGTAATACATCCAAATAAATACTAAACTCCGTTACATGATACATGATCCGATGTATGCAAGCAGCATGCATGACAACATCTTGTAAAGATCCATTCTGAGGATTATATTAGCTGTGTGAACTTTTTGTTTGCTGTTTAAGGCAAGCGCGAGCTCCAGGGCGGGGGAGCACAAGATTTAAAGGGGCCGCAACCTATATATCGGTGCATAGTTAATGATGCCCCAAAATAGGCAGTTAAAAAAATGAATTAAAAGAAAAATCTATGGGGTATTTTGAGCTGAAACGTCACAGACACATTCAGGGGACACCTTAGACTTATATTACATCTTTTAAAAAGAAGTTATAGGGCACCTTTAAGTACCCTGTTATAGGCTAACCTGCAATTTTGCAAAGTCCCTGTTTATTCCCATATATTCACGTTAATTCCTGGAATTTTGCAACCCTAAATACAATACAATACATCATCAATCCTTTTAAAACATGTTTTTGTGTTACCCTGATTCACTATGGTAAGCCTGTTATAAGTGTTTATATTTCAGGATGGTTTTTGTACATACATCACTCACCCGTGCGTGTCTTGTCATATCTGTAAATAGAGAAAAGTTGCTCTGTCTGCTTTGACATGTGTATGGTGTCTTTCTTGCTTTCCTGGCTCTTCTATCTTATCTCTCAACCTCAAGGCCAAAAGGAACATTATAAGAGGGTTGTGATGGATGAGACATTAGAAGAATGGAGGGAGAGATGGATATGAGGCTCCTCTCACAAAGAACATGGAGGATGAATCAAATGGAAAGAAAGGGAGAGTGTGATGGACTGCTGATTAGAGAGAGGAATTAATGAGAGGGAATGGCATGGAGATTTGCAAATGTGTTTTTTTTTCTTTTTTCTTTTTTTTCTAGCGTTCAAAACAGCTACATGGAGTTCAGCAGAATTGAACATAACATGGTACACAGGATTTTTAAACGTCTCACCCTGTTCCTTGTTTCAGCATAAAGTAGGTTAACTAAAAATTGTACCACACTAATGTTACTGTTGCTACTTTCATTCACTAATAATTCTATACAAGTTACAAGCTTTTTGACATGCATTTCAGCCTATTTATAGTTTACAAATTTCTAAGCGGATCCATCTGACACGTGCGTACTTGAAATGCATCTCTAGACCACTCCATGCTGTTCTCTCATTGTATTCAACATTCTAGCTGAGCAGGAGGACCGTTGATGTTAAAGTAGGTCTCGCCCTTGGTTCTGACCTGCATTAACCCACCCACCCACATCGGTCTGAAGTAGGAGACGTGCTGAGTAAGCATAACCTTCTCTTTCTCTTTTGCTCAAAACTTGAGAATAAAACAGTGGCACTCCACAAGAGAAGGAATTGTTTGCACAGCAGTTAGCCACCTTAGTTTGTAGATTGCAAGGCTGAAAACACATGATCTATTGTAGTTCAGTCTGGCTTGAAGAAAAATACATTTAAAAAAATAAATAAATAAAAAATTATATATATATATATATATATATATATATATATATATATATATATATATATATATATATATATATATATATATATATATATATATATATATATATATATATATATATTAGTGCTCAGCGTAAAAAAGTAACATTTTGAACAATATCTCAATGAACACAAAAACGATTTCCAAAATGTTGACAAGACTAAGTTTAATATAACATCTGTTTAACTTATAACATGAAAGTAAGGTTAATAATATAACTTGGATAACTTAAAGAATGTATATTACTCAAATTAGGGTGATGCAAAAATGAGTACTCCCCACAACAAAAACTACTACATCCAGTACTTTGTATGGCCTCCATGATTTTTAATGACAGCACCAAGTTTTCTAGGCATGGAATGAACAAGTTGGAGACATTTTGCAACATCTATCCTTTTCCATTCTTCAAGAATGACCTCTTTTAGAGACTGAATGCTGGATAGAGAGTGATGCTCAACAGAATTCCCCATAGGTGTTTGATTGGGTCAGGACACACACTTGGCCACTGAATCACTTTCACCCTGTTCAGAAATCCAGCAGTGGCCTTAGATGTGTGTTTAGGATCATTGTCATGTTGGAAAAGTGCACAACGACCAAGGTCAAGGAGTGATGGTAGCATCTTCTCTTTCATTATAGAGCAGTACATCTGTGAATTCATGATGCCATCAATGAAATGCAGCTCCCCGACACCAGCAGCACTCATGCAGCCCCACATAAGGACGCTGATACCACCATGTTTCACTGTAGGCAGCATGCATTTTTCTTTATATTCCTCACCTTTGCGACGCCATACAGTTTTGAAGCCATCAGTCCCAAAAACATTTATCTTGGTCTCATCACTTTAGAGTATATAGTCCCAGTAGTCTTCATCTTTGTCAGCATAGGCCCTGGCAAACTCTAGGTGGGCTTTTTTGTGTCTGGGCTTTAGGAGAGGCTTCTTTCATGGACGGCACCCATGCATGCCATTCCTCTGCAGTGTATGGCGTATTGTGTCATGGGAAATAGTCGCCCCAGTTTGGCTTTTTACTTCCTTAGATAACTGCAGTGAACTTGCATGCTGATTTTCTTCAACCCTTCTCAGCAGAAGACGCTCCTGTCGAGGTGTTAACTTTCGCAGACAACCTGGATGTCTCTGTGAGATGGTGTCAGTTCAATCTTTTTTAAATTTTGTACCACTTTTGCTACAGTATTCTGACTGATAAGTAAAGCTTTGCTGATCTTCTTGTAGCTTTCACCTTTCTGGTGTAAAGAAATTATTTTCTTTCCCAGGTCTTGTGACATTTCTCTTCCATGTGGTGCCATTGCTGACAGCATGAAATGGGAAGGGGTTTTAACACCCTTTTATAGTCAACTGTCTGCTGGACACCTGTGTAATGAATAATTAGACTCACCTGTGGTTCAATTCTTGTTAAATTAGACATTTTTATTCTAAAATGTAGCTTTGCTCCAGAGACTTTTAGTGGGGTGTACTCATTTTTGCATCACCCTAATTTTAGTAAAACTGAACATTTTGTTCTCAGTTATATTATTAACCTTACTTTCATGTTATAAGTTAAACAGATGTTATATAAAACTTAGTCTTGTCAACATTTTGGACATTGTTTTTATGTTCATTGAGATTGTTTAAAATGTTACCTTTCAAAGGGGATGTATATATATACATGTACGTACGTACGCATACACGCATGCACACAAGCTCTCCCGTTCAAAGTTTTGGGTCAGTAATCAATGATTTTTTATGTTATTTTATTTATTTTTTAAAGAAATTCATAATTCTATTCAGCAAGGACACATTAAATTGATCGAAAAACACAGCAAAAAAATGATAATAAATGTTGTTGTTTTTTAATTTTTATAAAAAGAGTCCTGAAAAAAAATGGATCACGGTTTTCACAGAAATATTAAGCAGCACAACTTGTAATTTATACTTATAATGGTCACCATAAATGTAAGGATTTGGTCTAAATGGGCACCAAATAATATTGTGAGTTTTGGTCACCTACTTTAATCTGAACACAAATTAAGATATTTTTGATGAAATCCGAGGGTATCTGAACTACACATAGGCAGCAACTTCATTGCACCTTTTGAGAGCAAAAAAGGTAGTAAAAACATTGTTAAAATAGTCCACGTGACTACAGTGGTTCAACCTTATTATTATGAAGCGACGAGAATACTTTTTGTGCGTAAAAAACAAAACAAAAATAATGACTTTATTCAACAATTTAAACTGTTTCATACGTAGCTGACGTAGTGAACTCAGTGCAGGCTTCCTTGTTTTCGTCCAAATGCCATTTCTTTGTTGGCTGGCTCCAGCGTCAGCATCACATGCATATGTCATGGTGCTCACGTGTTCAGCTTCGGCCAATAATGAGTTGGCGTTCGGACACCTTTGGGTACATTTGTACATTAACAGATGAATTTGTGTAAGATGTTGCACTACAAATAGCTGTCACTGAGAATACTTATTTCTCTGAATAAGTATGATTGTTGTGTGTAGTTTACATCAGTTTTAAGGTTTCGAAAAATAGTTATGAATGGATTAGATGGATTATTGTGGCCTCCTTTATTTTAGACACTGTACTTGCATCCAAAAGATCTTGAAGATTTTTTTATGGTGGATGGCTTAAACCTTAGAGGTTAGTTCCACCGCCTGTGAACCAAAGAGAAGTCCTCTCCTTCCTGTGCTTGAGGTGTCTGTCAGTTGTCTTAGCATCCTTATCTGATGGTGTTGGACATTTGTTTGTGCTAGTCCACCAAGATCCAATCTAAATGTAGTAAATCTTTTTCAACTGTTGCAGTAGAAGAGGGGCCCTGCCATAAATCTGGGCCCTGAAATGTGCTGTTCCCTACACTTTAATAATAATAAATTTTTCTTGAGCATCAATTCAGCATTTCACAATATTACTGTATTTTTTTAATGAATTTTTATTTTGGTGAGATTTCTATCAAAAGCATTCCAAACATTTGAACATGATATATATTTTTTTGATTTTGTTGAGAGTTGTATTATAACTCATACCTTAAAGGGATAGTTCACCCAAAAATGAAAATTTGATGTTTATCAGCTTACCTGCAGTGCATCCAAGATGTAGGTGACATTTTTTCTTCAGTCGATCACAAATGATGATTTTTAACTGCAACCGCTGCCCTCTGTCATTCAAATAATTGCAGTAGATGGGAACTTCATCTATAAGAGTGAATAAACCTTGCTTAGACAAATCCAAATGAAACCCTGTGGCTCGTGACGACACATTAATGTCCTAAGACACGAAACGATCGGTTTGTGTGAGAAACCGAACAGTATTTATATAATTTTTTACCTCTAATACACCACTATGTCCAACTCCGTTCAGCTTCCTGCTAGTCAGGTCAAAAAACGCGTTGTGATGACGGAAGTGATGTCTCGCCCATATACTTCAATGAGCGTGAGACATCACTTCCGTTGTCAGAGCGCGATCAGACCTCACTAACCGGAAGCTGAACGGAGTTGGACATAGTGATGTATTAGAGGTAAAAAATTATATAAATACTGTTCGGTTTCTCACACAAACCGATCGTTTCGTGTCTTAGGACATTAATGTGTCGTCACGAGTCGCAGGGTTTCATTTGGATTTGTCTAAGCAAGGTTTATTCACTCTTATAGATGAAGTTCCCATCTACTGCAATTATTTGAATGACAGAGGGCAGCGGTTGCAGTTAAAAATCATCATTTGTGATCGCCTGAAGAAAAAATGTCACCTACATCTTGGATGCACTGGGGGTAAGCAGATAAACATCAAATTTTAATTTTTGGGTGAACTATCCCTTTAAAGCAGCAGATCCTTCACATTCAGCATACTGTCGGAAACTTTCCACTTTGAAGTTTTTTTTTAGTTTCTCAAATGTAATAAATAATTGATTTTCTCTATTGTTTCATTTCTGTTATATTAATTGGCTAGCAATTTAGATTAATAATTAATTTTTTTCAACCTAACTGTGGGAATGTTCAGTTTTTAAAGTTTAAGTTATTAATCAGTGAGCTTTTTTTTTTTTTCTTGTCAATATTATTGATTTAATATTCTTTTTTTTTTTTTTTAGATTTTTTAGATTACATTCATGTTCATGTAATGTAAAAGCCTTTCTGTGGATGAAATTACTAAATTCCATGTGCTTCCTTTTTGTATTACCCCAATTTTAGTAAAGTAAGTCAGCAAAATGTTGATTTTATGATGAGCTCCAGAAAAGCATACATTCAGCATGTGTTCTCCACTGCTTAACAAAAAGTTCACCCCACATAAAGTGATGTTTCAGAGCTTGACACTTCTGGTCTAACACATTGTACATTTAGACCAACAATTTAAAAATATCACAAATGGATTGCATGATGTGGACGCCCCATTACAATTGCCAAACGGCATTTTTATATGTATGTGTGTGTGGTTATAGATTTAACTTTCAGAAAGCTATTTCTGTATTTTTTTTTTTTTTTCAGAGAGGGCGAGACACTAAAACATTATCTTTTCTCCGTAAAGAACATTCAGTGCCACTCAATCCCTGTGCTCCTGAGCCCAGGTCTGCTGATACCCGAACACTCCTCTTATTGTCACATGGGCAAGCAGAGTGGTGCATGCTGGGAAGAAAGGTGCAGTGGAGGGGTTAAGAGGCACTTTGAGCCACACGACTGCCTGCGTGAAGAGCTCTGAGCTACAATAGAAATACTCACAGCAGGTGCATCCTCCAAACCAGAGGAGAACATGGAAGAAAGGAAAGGAGAGGGTAGACGGAGCTTTTAAAACGACATGCCACACGATTTGTCATTCCTCCTTCTTTTCTGGCTGGCTTTGATGAAACGCCGGAGGATTTTTAGTTAATTAAACAGGATTAGGTGTAACCTAGGGATCAGGCTGTTCAATTATCCTCTGTTTTTTTTTCCGCCCCCACTCGTTTCCTTTGTAGGAAAAGATGTGTTGGCTTTTAAGTAGAACTAATGGTTCTGCTGCATTTCATCTTAAAGCCCAGAAGTGCTGTTCTGGACAGCAGGAAGCACACGACATGCACAGGAAGAACAATGTCCCATGCGGTAATCAGCTTAACCCTGCCCACACACTCAATGCTAACAATGCTCATTAACTTCAATTAAATAACTCACATTCAGGGCAGTAACTAATTAAAAGCTGTTATACCGTTAACTTAACTACATTTTTCAGTAGCGTGACAGCAGCAATAGTGTAGCTTTTTCAGCACTTTTTCAACAACTAGCAGTGATTATATGAAGCAAGAAATATACATTCTACAAGCAAAGAATTACTTTCTTTTGCAATATTTATGAATATTTCAACCGTTGTAGTCCATACAATGAAAGTAAATGGGGTCCAAATAGACATTGGAACCCAATGAAAACAAAATCTTCGTATATGTTCCACAATAGAAAAAAAAAAGTCAAACAGGTTTGAGTAAATGATGACAGCATTCTCATTTTTTCATGAAGTATGCTTTTAAAGGGATAGTTCACCCAAAAATGTAAATTTACCCCATGATATAGTCACCCTCAAGCCATTCTAGGTGTATATGACTTTATTCATTCAGACAAATACAATCGGAGTTATATTAAATAATGTCCTGGCTCTTTCAAGCTTTATAATGGCAGTGAATAGAGGATGAGATTTTGAAGCCCAAAAAAGTGCAACCGTCCATCATAAAAGATATCCACACGGCTCCGGGGGGTTAATAAAGGTGTTCTGAAGCGATGCATTTGTGTAAGAAAAATATCCATATTTAAAACTTAAACTAAAATGTCTAGTTTCCGGCAGACGGCCGTACGCCCTTCGACTTACGCCAAAAGAGTAACCTATGATGTGATGTAGGAGGAGCGTAAACTTTGACGCCTCTCGCTGTTCAAACAAATAGTGCTGGGCAACAAACTCAAGCTCCTCTTCTCTTATATCGAAATCTATACATCTGAAATTTCTCTTTAAAAATTCTCGTTTTAGACTTCTAATTCGTGACCGGTGTTTTGCTTTGCTCTATCCTCTGCATGTCCACTTTCTTCAACATTTCATGTGTTGGGTCAGAGTTCACTCTTTTGCCGTAAATCGATGCGTACGGCCGTCTGTCGGAAGCTAGTTATTTTAGTTTTTAAAGTTTTAAATATGGATATTTTTCTTACACAAATGCATCGCTTCAGAACACCTTTATTAACCCCCCGGAGCCGTGTGGATATCTTTCATGATGGATGGATGAACTTTTTTGTGCTTTAAAATCTCATCCTCTGTTTACTGCCATTATAAAGCTTGGAAGAGTACAGGACATTATTTAATATAACTCCGCTTGTATTCGTCTGAAAGAATAAAGTCATATACACGATGGCTTGAGGGTTGAGTAAATCATGGGGTAATTTTCATTTTTGGGTGAACTATCCCTTTAAGAGCATGAATAAAAGATCAAACTACAATGCCGAAAGTAAAAATCGATTTTGCCTGCTGAATTTAAAGAGAAATTATTAACACTTGACTGAAATCTTCCTGATGGATACAAAATCAGTAATCATATCGATTATGTGGTTCTTGTAGTGTTTTAGACATTGACACCTGAAGGAAAGGCTTCAGAATCGGACAAATGAAAGGAGGAGTGGAATGAGAGCAAAGAGAAAATAAGCAGAAAACATGCATGGGGTCAAGAAGCTCTTGTTGTGCAGCTGTGACGTCAGGCAAGCTCTGTTCCTCTGTCATCCGTGCCATTCCTTCCCATCAAATTGCTGTTCATCCTATAAATAGCTTCTAACCCTTCTCTCCCTCTAAGCACTGTGTGGAGGGAATAACACATGGCCCTCCTTCACATCACTTCAGACACCTGGATATAGACAGCACAGTCTGTCTGTCTGTCTGTCTGTTGTTTTATCTATCTCACTTCTACTTCAATCCATTCCTTCTTCTGTCAATCCGTCCATCCACCCACCTTCCTGTCTGTCAGTCCAGGAGTGCTTATTTTATGCCATTGCTCCTTTGTAATTATGCACTCTCAGTCCCTCTATAGGATGGAGTGGGCGAGAACAGTGCAGGGTGGAAGTGACTTCTAATATCATGCATTAGCAAAAGCATCCTCCTTTAATGGAATACAGCAGACGTCGCTCTTGCATACAGCGCTCCAAAATGTTTTTATACTCTGTAATTCAGTTGTAAACCAGGCAGTGACATTCAAAGTTAAATATAGCTAGCATGGCTTCTAAAATTTCAAATGAAAACCTGGATGGTAAAAATGACTTTGGATTTCACAGAAATTATTATTATTTTCTAAATTGTTCTATATTTAATTGGCTATATATTTATTTCACCAGTTTTTATGGAAAATGAATAAGGAAAAAAAAAAAAAAACTAAAACGATCCATTACATTTGTGACACCATTTTTCCAATTAGATTACAGTACCAAAACTCACCGTTGTATAAGCTGTATTATACTGTATATTGAAATCTGACTCCCAATTTTGTATTACTTATTCTTGATAGAGCATGAAATAACACTTACCTTTTTTCCTCTCCTCTTCTGTGTTGCAAGCCACCGTGGATTAAGCTGAAAGAATGGATGCTATAAAATGATTATCAGTCTCCTGATGTCGTCTACATAAATTGCTGTTAAGTCTCTGTCTGCAGGGGCCTATTGTACAAGCCTTGTTTATTGGTCTCTCATAGTCCAATCATTACTTAACGACTTCCTCATAGGCTTTATGCCTAATGAATGAGCCTGCCGAAAGAAGAGGAACGAGAAAACTCATTGACTGCTTGCGTGGCCCGTCATTTCACTTTTAGGTGCAGTTTGGCTGATATGATGTTAATCAATGCTGTTGCGTTTGTGGTTTTATCATTTGTAATCAGGAAATAGGAAATCGGCCTTTGCAGTGAATTTCCTGTTGTTTTTTTCGGGCAAGTGAAATTGTGGGGTTGGAAATATTGACCCGTCCTTCATCCTTAGAAAGTGGCTTGCATTAGCGAAGACAAAGAAATAGCCCGTAAATGGTTATTGATTAATTTTGTTGTGGAGGCCAGTGGCTGCTCTTCTGCAGTTATAATATTGCTTGCGTCTTAGCAGAGCGGTGTTTTCATTAGAGTGCTTTTTCACTACAGTGCAACCAGTCATTAATGTGCAGTGTGACCAGTCATGCTGCTGAACCCCCGTGAAATCTCATTGGTCCACATTCAGCTTAACTGTATATTAAACATCAAATATTTTGATTCAGTGTGGTCAGACAAATTGTTTGCTGCTACAAACTACATAATTTTGCAACTGGTTAGGTACTAGAATCAAAGAAACTATTTCATAAAGACATTAAATATGATCCAATTAAGTATTATATTTCGTATAATATTTTAAACACCTATTTCTAAGGCCTCTAAGTCATCAACATGCTCAAAACTTTGCTGTTGTACACAGCATACTACTTGCCTTTTGTCGTCTGATTGATAGTTTATACTTTTTTGGAAGTAAAATGCTTTTTAGTTTAATTTTAAAAACATCCCTCCCTCAGGTCACGGTATACATCTCTTTATTACGGTGGCCCAGTAGTGCACAACACAATGAAATTAAAAAAGCAAACATAAGTTCACAACACAACGAAATAAAGCCACAACACAACGGAAACAAGCCACAACACAACGGAATAAAGCCACAACACAATGGAAACAAGCCACAACACAACGGAATAAAGCCACAACACAATGGAAACAAGCCACAACACAACGGAATAAAGCCACAACACAACGGAATAAAGCCACAACACAATGGAAACAAGCCTCAACACAATGGAAACAAGCCACAACACAATGGAAACAAGCCACAACACAACGGAATAAAGCCACAACACAACGGAATAAAGCCACAACACAACGGAATAAAGCCACAACACAATGGAAACAAGCCTCAACACAATGGAAACAAGCCACAACACAATGGAAACAAGCCACAACACAACGGAATAAAGCCACAACACAACGGAATAAAGCCACAACACAATGGAAACAAGCCACAACACAAAGGAATAAAGCCACAACACAACGGAATCAAGCCACAACACAAAGGAATAAAGCCACAACACAACGGAATCAAGCCACAACACAACGGAATAAAGCCACAACACAATGGAAACAAGCCACAACACAACGGAATCAAGCCACAACACAACGGAATAAAGCCACAACACAATGGAAACAAGCCACAACACAACGGAATCAAGCCACAACACAACGGAATCGAGCCACAACACAAAGGAATAAAGCCACAACACAACGGAATAAAGCCACAACACAATGGAAACAAGCCACAACACAACGAAATAAAGCCACAACACAATGGAAACAAGCCACAACACAACGGAATAAAGCCACAACACAACGGAAACAAGCCACAACACAACGGAATAAAGCCACAACACAATGGAAACAAGCCACAACACAACGGAATAAAGCCACAACACAACGGAAACAAGCCACAACACAACGGAATAAAGCCACAACACAACGGAATAAAGCCACAACACAATGGAAACAAGCCACAACACAACGGAATAAAGCCACAACACAACGGAAACAAGCCACAACACAACGGAATAAAGCCACAACACAACGGAATAAAGCCACAACACAACGGAATAAAGCCACAACACAATGGAAACAAGCCACAACACAACGGAATAAAGCCACAACACAAAGGAATAAAGCCACAACACAACGGAATAAAGCCACAACACAATGGAAACAAGCCACAACACAACGAAATAAAGCCACAACACAATGGAAACAAGCCACAACACAACGGAATAAAGCCACAACACAATGGAAACAAGCCACAACACAACGGAATAAAGCCACAACACAACGGAATAAAGCCACAACACAACGGAATAAAGCCACAACACAATGGAAACAAGCCACAACACAACGGAATAAAGCCACAACACAACGGAATAAAGCCACAACACAACGGAATAAAGCCACAACACAATGGAAACAAGCCACAACACAACGGAATCAAGCCACAACACAACGGAATCAAGCCACAACACAAAGGAATAAAGCCACAACACAACGGAATCAAGCCACAACACAACGGAATAAAGCCACAACACAATGGAAACAAGCCACAACACAACAGAATCAAGCCACAACACAACGGAATTAAAAAAGCAAACATAAGTTCACAACACAACGGAATAAAGCCACAACACAACGGAATAAAGCCACAACACAACGGAATAAAGCCACAACACAACGGAATAAAGCCACAACACAATGGAAACAAGCCACAACACAACAGAATAAAGCCACAACACAATGGAAACAAGCCACAACACAACAGAATAAAGCCACAGCACAATGGAAACAAGCCACAACACAACGGAATCGAGCCACAACACAACGGAATTAAAAAAGCAAACATAAGTTCACAACACAACGGAATAAAGCCACAACACAACGGAAGCAAGCCACAACACAACGGAATAAAGCCACAACACAACGGAATAAAGCCACAAAACAACGGAATAAAGCCACAACACAACGGAATAAAGCCACAACACAACGGAATAAAGCCACAACACAACGGAATAAAGCCACGACACAACGAAATCAAGCCATATTAGTATGTAAACATTGTATATTGACATGAAATATTAATTAAAAATCAACTACGTTCACAATAGCTTCATATTTATACCTGTGAATGATTTGACGCGATACCACAGCGCATAATGAAGGGAACATCCACCAATTCCACCAAGTGGTTAAAACGCATAATTTGTATTAATTAAAATTACTTTTAACATTTAAAGACAGACATGTTCAAATTCCAAAGCTTGTTAGTTCCTGTTGGTAAGACTGACAAGCTTTGGAATTTGAATATGTCTGTTTTTAAATGTTAAAAGTAATTTTAATTAATACAAATTATACGTTTTAACCACTTCGTGGAATTGTCAGACGTTCCCTTCATCATGCGCCGTGTTATCATGTCAAATCATTCACAGGTATAAATATGAAGCTATTTTGCACGTAGGTGATATTGAATTAATATTTCATGTTGATATACAATGCTTACATACTGTTTAAAGTAATCATGGTATTGATATTACTGCTGACTCTATAGAACATTGGCAAGGAAAACTAACTTTACTGAGCTCTGAGAGCCCCCTAGTGGTCGGGAGCATTTCCGTTTTTTTGTGGCTCGATTCCGTTGTGTTGTGGCTTTATTTCGTTGTGTTGTGGCTTTATTTCGTTGTGTTGTGGCTTTATTTCGTTGTGTTGTGGCTCGATTTCGTTGTGTTGTGGCTTGATTCCGTTGTGTTGTGGCTTTATTCCGTTGTGTTGTGGCTTTATTTCGTTGTGTTGTGGCTTTATTTCGTTGTGTTGTGGCTCGATTTCGTTGTGTTGTGAACTTATGTTTGCCTTTTTAATTTCGTTGTGTTGTGCACTACTGGGCCACCATACTTTTTGCTGTGAAATCTTTAAAATCAACGATTTTAAAAAAGTAAACGTGAGAATAACTTTTAAATTGTTAGTAATATTTTGAGATGAACACGTGGGTTTGCTTAATTATCTGTACTTTTTTTTTTTGAAAAGTAATGTTAAAATGTAACACATTGTGTTATACTGTATGTTTGCCCCCACAATAAAAGCTATACAGAGCTTTGATCATAAAACTAAACACTCAAATATCATCTTACTTAGACATATTATTGGGAATATTGGGAGTGACAACTGATATATCTATGCAGCCAGCTATCAAAATTTGTCTTACTTTTTGGCCATATAAATATTAGCGACTGCACTAAATTGCACTAATATTTTTGCTCATTTTGGGCCTCTGAATAAAATGGAGGTGTTTTTTTCCCTCCTTGAGTATGACCTCCATATTCTTGCTAAAGTATATCATACCATAAATGCAAAAAAAAAAGAAAATATCTATATTTTTCTGATTATTATTGCATATGTCTGGCATTTACGAGGTTAATCTTTTTTCCTCATGGAGACTGTTGGCTGGTCCCCCCTGCAATGTATATTCACCTTTATGGGGACATTTGGTCCCCACAATGTTGACACACTCGCATTGTTAAAGGAAACGGTACTCATAGAACAAAACTATTTATAAGGCCCAGACTGTCCTTACATTTGAATTAAACTTGGGAAATTGTACGTTTTTCTGTCGAATGATTTTCGGAAAATGAATATGCTTTCAGATCCCCCTTCACTGCTCAAAAGACAGAACCTGTCGTTCTCCGGATGGTAAGCCTTCACACTGGGTTACTGTGATTGAAAATCCTTCAGAACTCGGCTGTCTCCTCTCCATCCAAGAGGCTTTGGGATTGCTTTGTGCAAAAAAAATCACTTTCATGATATGCATTTCCCTCTGACTATATTTTTTAGTTGTGTGACAGTATCAGTAGCTCAGCTGTTTTATAATGTGAAGTTCCTAGAAAAATTTAAGCTACTTTGTCCAATAGGCACTAACATAAAAAAAAAACATATTATGTTGCCCACACAGCTTTACAGCACAGCAGATGGATGGGGATACACTTTATTTTAAGCTGGCCTTGTTACAGTGTAATTATACATTTAAGTACCGAGTAATATTGATTAACAACATGTACTTACTATCGTTTTAGGCTTTGGGAATAGGGTTTGGTTTAGGGTTAGTATTACACATAATTTACTGTTAGTACTAGTAAGTACATGTAACATGGTTAACAAAGATACAGATGCAACAATCAAACACACTCTGAACCCAAGCAGAATTATATTGCTCTGTTAAATGCTGATGTTTATAACTGTTTTCCACTCTGTGTTGTTTAAATTATGGGAACCGTTTTGGTGAACGGAATCAAAAGGTCACTGTGGCCATCTTTGTGTGGCTCAGAGGCAGCTATTTCCTATGTGCAGCTCCTACAGTACTTGAATAAGAATTTATGTCCAAAATCTGTTGAAAAATTGTATCATAAATTTAGCTTAATTTGGTTTTAATTACTCTTAAAAAAAAAGCATGCTTTTTTCAGCTGGTCCAGTTGGTGTATATTCTGGAATAAAAGTTAATTGGCTCTTTTAACTTTTAATTAAAGGGTTAGTTCACCCAAAAATGAAAATAATGTCATTTATTACTCACCCTCATTCCGTTTCACACCTGTAAGACCTTCGTTATTATGATATTTTAGTTGAAATCCGATGGCTCAGTGAGGCCTGCATAGCCAGCAATGACATTTCCTCTCTCAAGATCCATTAATGTACTAAAATCATATTTAAATCAGTTCATGTGAGTACAGTGGTTCAATATTAATATTATAAAGCGACAAGAATATTTTTGGTGCGCAAAAAAAACAAAATAACGACTTATATAGTGATGGCCGATTACAAAACACTGCTTCATGAAGCTTCGGAGCATAATGAATCAGCATTTCGGAGCGACAAAGTCACGTGATTTCGGCAGCTTGGGCAGCTTTCGAATCTGAAGCAGTGTTTTGAAATCGGCCATCACTATATTTATTTATTTATCACAAAATGTATTTATTTATTTATTTTATATATTTATTTATTCATCACAAAAATATTCTCGTCGCTTTATAATATTAATATTGAACCACTGTACTCACATGAACCGATTTAAGTATGTTTTTAGTACGTTAATGGATCTTGAGAGAAGAAATGTCATTGCTCCCTATGCAGGCCTCACTGAGCCATTGGATTTCAACTAAAATATCTTAATTTGTGTTCTGAAGATGAACGAAGGTCTTACGGGTGTGGAACGGCATGAGGGTGAGTAATAAATGACATTATTTTCATTTTTGGGTGAACTAACCCTTTAAGATCAGACTTACTTTCTTGCAGCTGCTATATTGATCATTGAATTTTCTCCCTTTCATTTTTCTACAAGTGGTCCGTGTCTTTGTCTTAGCGTTTCTAGATAGCCTAATGCAGGCTCTATTGACCAAATACAAGCCCACTATAGCCTTATGTACAGTGTTTACCAGATTTTTGAGTACTAGTCACAACCCTGAGGGTGAGGGTTAAGATAAGGTAAGCAGAGAGTTGAGGAGTAAGAGAGTGGAAATTATCCAGTAAACCCCGCTGTATGTTTGTTTGCCGAGAGCTTAAGCTCTTGGCAGTGAAATCAGTGAGGTTGATTGGATGAGGCTGATGTGTGTGTGTGTGTGTGTGTGTGTGTGTGTGTGTGTGTGTGTGTGTGTGTGTGTGTGTGTGTGTGTGTGTGTGTGTGTGTGTGTGTGTGTGTGTGTGTGTGTGTGTGTGTGTGTGTGTGTGTGTGTGTGTGTGTGTGTGTGTGTGATGATAGCTGAACTGATAAACGGGACTCTTATCACCCAGACATACCCGATGAGACGTGCAACACCACAGGATTGAACGTAAAATTAAAGCACCACTGGGATAGGGAGCATGTAATTGAAGAACAAAGTCAACAAGCTTGTCCATCTCTTTCCCTTTTCTCTCTTTGTTTTTCTCTTTCTAACTCTTATTTTCTTTTTCATCTTTGCGAGGAGCTTGATGTGAAGGAAATTGATCGGTGGTTGGTCAAAGTCGAGCCCACAGCTGTGTTGGAAATATTTTTGCTTTGGTTTGTGTTGCTGGGTGAGATTGCGGCATTAGCTAGATGATGTGGACATCTCTAATCACCTCGTCTTTCCTTTTCCTATTAACTTGGAAAAAGTGTGTGTTCCACTGGATTCTAGTTCCATTGAAAACAACAAATAAGCAACTGTTACTGTACTCTCACATACTGCTGTAGTTTACAACATTAAGCCATGCATACAGTATATTACTACAAGATTATTCAGTTTAAATACATACCACTTGATTGTATTTATATTAAAACTATGGTAACACTTTTCAATAAGGTCTCATTTGTTAACATTAGTTAATATATTAACATGAGCTAATAAGTTGTTACAGTATTTATTAATCTTTGTTCATTTTACTAATAAAAATCCAGCTGTTCATTGTAGTTCACAGTGCATTAACTAATGCTAACAAATACATTTAATTTGGATATATTAATAAATGTTGAAATTAACATTAAGTAAGGTTATAAATGCTGTAGAAGAATTGTTTATTCTTAATTCATGTTAAAGGTGTCCTAGAGACCTCCGAAGAACAGGCAAATCTCAACATAACACCAACTGTTACGTAACAGTCGGGGTGTACGCCCCAATATTTGCATATGCTAGCTCATGTTTCCAACATTATGAAAGGCATCAGACAAGGGCAGCCAGTAACGTCTGGAGCAGCACAGCTGAATCATAAGACTAGGTAAGCAAGCAAGAACAATAGCAAAAAATGACAGATGGAGCAATAATAACTGACATGATCCATGATATCATGATATTTTTAGTGATATTTGTAAGTTGTCTTTCTAAATGTTTCGTTAGCATGTTGCTAATGTACTGTTAAATGTGGTTAAAGTTACCATCGTTTCTTACTGTATTCACAGAGACAAGAGCCGTCGCTATTTTCATTTTTAAACACTTGCAGTCTGTATAATTCATAAACACAACTTCATTCTTTATAAATCTCTTCAACAGTGTAGCATTAGCCGTTAGCCATGGAGCACAGCCTCAAATTCATTCAGAATCAATGTAAACAATATAACAGCATACAATACTCACATAATCCAGTGCATGCATGACAAACACTTTGTAAAGATCCATTTGAGGGTTATATTAGCTGTGTAAACTTTGTTTATGCACTGTTTAAGGCAAACGCGAGCTCCGTGGGCAGAGAGCTCGAGAATTAAAGGGGCCACGCAGCATAAATCGGCTCATATTTAATGATGCCCCAAACTAGGCAGTTAAAAAAATTAATAAAAAAAAAATCTATGGTGTATTTTGAGCTGAAACTTCAGACACATTCAGGGGACACCTTAGACTTATATTACATCTTGTAAAAAAAACTTTCGATGGCACCTTTAACTAAAGTAGTTAACTAATGAAACCTTATTGTAAAGTGATGCTCAACAATCTTTTGCTGCACATCAGAACTATATTCTTTGGTTTTACTCATTGTGATGGATGATTAAGGGAATTTGGCCTTTGTTTCCTCATATTTATACTCTTGTGAAACAGGAAGCTATGGCTGGATAATTTTATTATCCTAGTTACCGTGGTGTACTAAAAATTGTAAATATGGGAATATACTTCAGAGATAATTTACTCATAAGGATTTCTAGGGGGTTTCAATAATGGTGAGCAATGTGTATTAGAAACAAACATTTATTTCATAATGTGGTCTCTTTTTGCTTCAATGGAAGGTTAGATTTTTGTGAAATTTTTGAATGAAAGATCAAAAGGATAAAAAAACAAGTTTATTTATCACGGCCTTCTTTAATCATATTTACCAAGGGTGCTAATAATTCTGACCATGACTGTGCCTAAACTTAATTCAACATATATTAATCTCTGACAGTTATACAGATTTGCTTCTCAAGAAAGCTTATCATGTTTTTTACTAAAAAAGATAAAACTACAGATTAAGAAAGTGATTTTCACTGGTATGTATTTAGATTAGACTTGACTAAATTGCCTCTTACATAGTTGGATTAGTCCAGTTTTGCATAAGGATTGTTGCATCCTGTCTGCACCTGTACAGTAGGTGGACATATGTAACGAAGTGTGTCTGAACGGTGGACTGATATCTAGCAGATTATCTTTTGTATAATTAAATTTGGCTTCCGGTTGCCGTGTGTGATTTCATTCCTTGCGCTAATGCGGCCGCGCATGACTCAAGCACGGCTGCTCCTTCCTCTCTAGAGCCGGTGGGTGGACCATAATTGGACCCGGTTGAAAAGGCCACAAGTGACACTGACAAGCCACTAATGAAGTGATCCGGACAGTCAGCCCATCTTTATGTGCTCAACCTAACTGCCTGACCCACAGAAAAAGGAAATAACACTCCAGGAGACAGAAATCAGGGCTAGAAACACAATTACAGCCTGATTTCTCACATAAACACATCTCACAAAGCACAATGTGTTCAAAAAATAAAATAAGGGTTTCTGGGAAGTCGACGCCAATGGCTTCCATACATGCATCTCCTGGAGTCAGCCGTAGTCTTTTCTAGGAAGTCATTGGAAAAAGCTACTTTCATACAGTAGGGCTTCTTTTTAAGGCCACGATTGTCCACCATTACACTAATAGACCCTTATAGATATTCAAGGAAACAACAGTTAGCATGGCTTCTCCCACAGGGTCAGACAGTGCATAATCATGTGTTCATCCTTCTTTCTTGGCATCTAAAAAATAAATGAATAAAGAAAGGTATGATTTAACTAAGGAGGTCAGTAATTTCTGTTACATACCTATGAAACAATGTAACAAATTTGCATAATGCCATCCTGTGGTCTTCACTGGCTTCACGTGACCCATCCTCAAACACTGTAGTTGTAGCTGAGGCCTGGAAGAGTTTGTCGAGAATATGCTGTTTTCAGTGCTGGAAACCACTTTTCATGCACTTCAAAAGGATGAGGACGCACACTGGAATTGATACAGAAAAACTGATGCCATTGTACGTATCACTGTGTATCAAGTGCTGAGAAAACCTCCAGAGCTGGTAACAGGTGTTTCCTTTCCAACACGTACTGTAAACGGTTGACCAATCACAAAAGATTGGGCCATATGACCAATGGCTCTTGGTAAGGATGCGTTTAGAGCAACTAAATCTTCGAACAAACTGTTTTCAGACTCTTTGAGAAATTAGGTGATGTGCAATGTGTATTATGAGAGAATTAAAGTGCTTTTTGAACTTGGATGCATGCAAAACTATTGTAGAAGAGTTCAAAACAAAATTAGGAACCTTTAGACTAGCATATTAGGGACACTTTAATTTTTGAAATTTATATTAATTTAAATTAAATTAATTTTGGTTGCAAAATATGTGTGTGTATAATATATAAAATATCTGAAAATATATTAAGTCAGAATAAACAACTAATTCTGAATGGCTGTCAATAGAGGAAGATGCTTTTTGCTGCCAGATGGTGTAGTTTTGGCATTAACCAGCAGGGGCTAACTAGACCATGCTAAACCCATCTGAGAATTTAATCATAATGTGGTAGAGTATGCTGAATTCTCACCATGGAGACCAAACAACAGAATATGTCTGTCTTTTTGCCTCTCAGAACGTGTTGTATGTAATTCAGTCAGGAATCACAGTTTGAGTTGGATGAATACTGCTTCTTTTTCAGAAGTTCAAGCATCAGTTATACAGTCCACACAGATGGTGCCTTCTCATTTAGTCTATGTGTATACTTACATCTGAGACCTTGTGGCTAGTTAATCTGACAATTTATTATTATTATTATTATTATTAGTATTAGTAATAATACAAAGCATACATTTTTTTTAAAAGCAAAACTGTAACTGAACTTAACAGGCAGTGAGTGGCTTGAACATTTGAATGGGTGTTTTATGCCACAGCATTTGAAAAAAAAACTTTTTTTATCTATAATGATCATGCGATATTTAAAAAATTCTTCTTGATGTTTGATAAAAACCAACTAATATTAAGCACGCAAATGTTACTTTACTAGTACTCCTGCATAGCTACTGTTTGTATTTGGGTCATGTTACTTTATGTGTGTGTGTGTGTGTTTTGTAGGTAAGCATCCCTTCTAGCGGAGACCCAGGTGGTGGAGTTAATTTTACGCGCAGGTGACCACTGAACATACCAGAGAAAGCAGCCTGTGGCTGTATAGATCCAGAGGCAACACTTCATCTCTGTCGTGATACACACACATAAAAACAAACTCTAAATTCATACACCTCCCTCGGAGGATGCTGAAAATCAGATCACGATTCAATGCATTAAAGAACAGAATCACAATTCTACAAATGTAAAAAAAGAGAAAGATAGAGAAGTTGACACGGACTAAACGTATGTAGCATTGTATGTAATTTTTTAATTCTTTCTTTTGTATTTTTTTTTATAAATGTTTATATATATATATATATATATATATATATATATATATATATAAACATATATATATATATATATATATATATATATATATATATATATATATATATAAAATCATTTTCATTTTGAAACACTTGCAGTCTGTATAATGCATAAACACAACTTCAGAATCAAATGTAAACATCCAAATAAATACTTTACTCACATGATCTGATCCATGCATGCAGCATGCATGACGAACATCTTGTAAAGATCCATTTTGAGGGTTATATTAACTGTGTGAACTGTGTTTATGCTGTTCAAGGCAAGCGAGAGCTCCGGGTGCATAGTTAATGATGCCCCAAAATAGGCAGTTAAAAAAATGAATTTAAAAAAATCTGTGGGGTATTTTGAGCTGAAACTTCACAGACACATTCAGAGGACACCTTAGACTTATATTACATCTTTTAACAAGAAGTTCTAGGGCACCTTTAATAATAGTAATAATCACTTCTTGTTCTTGTTCTTCTTGTCCTTCTTCCTCTTCTTCTTCTGGTCACTGTTGTAAACATTCACTCCAAAATCGAATACTTCCCTACTAAATAGTGAAAAACAAATGCGAAAAACAGTACGGCAACAGAGTAGTATGTTCGGATTCTCCTCTGAGAAGTTTAGGCCCTTGAGAAGCGGTGTTTGGCTGCTCAAGGCAGAGATAATAAACACTCAGTCTGATTCGTGCTATTGCTGTGATTTAAGTGTTATCAAAATCACTGCTTTTCCGCTCTCTTCTCCTCCGCTCCTCATCTTATTAGGAGAAAGAGTGATTAACTACACTTTTTCCGTAATAAAGAAAGAGTTTCATGCCTCAGTGTTCTCTCTCCAGTCTCGGTAGAGGAGATGGATGGTTTTGAGCTCAGGGTCAACAGCTCTTCCCAGCTAGCCATTCACACAAACTTGCAGTATGGTCCTTGGGTCACTCTCTATCTTACCAGCACAAGCAGAGCACAAATAATTAACTGAGGTAACCTGTGCAGCGAGGGCTGGGTAACAGAGAGGTGAACTGAACTGTGCAAAGCTGTCAAGCTGTTATACACTGAAAAGCGGTATCTTTTATTTTGAGCTATATTTTTGTGAGACATATTGCACTTTGATAAATGATAGTGATTAAACATTGTCCTGGCAAATTTTACACCAATGATTGAGATACAAAACAAACCATCAAGATATTTCTTACTTTAAGTTACCACTGTAACAGTTCTTAAGTATGGGAAGAAGGAGGCGGGAACCGGCAAACATTCAACAAAACTTTAATTCAAAATAAATAAATATAAAAAATGAAAGTAATGCCGGCAGACGTCCACGAGGGTCCACACAAACATAATAAAACATAAAATAAAGTCCAGGCCTGGTCCTCTCTCGTCCTTCACTGTCGTCGCTCCTCCTTTTATGCCTCCGGAGCTCCTCCGTGAGTGACTCGAGGCCGGCACGCCTCGCAGGTGATGCTCTTTATCACTTGCGTCACCGGCCTCGTGCCGTTCCCTCACGGCTCTCGCCCGCCCTGCTTGTCACATACCCCCATCGCCCCTCGCAGGCCGGGGGGTACTCCCGAGACTGCGCTCTAATCCCCCCCGGGGCCTCTTCGGCGGCCGCAGCACCAGGGGGTAAGGACAGACGAGACGAGAGAAAGGAGACGGAAGCAAGGGAAGCGACAGGACGAGAATTCTTGGTCCGGTTCCCAGACACACTGCCGCTTGGTCCTCAGCCAGCCGAGAGGCTCTTCCTCGCGGTGCCATGCGATGGTACTGGACACTCTGTGGACGGCTTGATCCCCCTCTGCCCCCTGGCGGCTGTCGATTGCTCCTCTGACTAAGGGCAGCCGGCAGCGAGTCCCCCATTCCCTGCTCCTCCCCTTCATAGCAGCCACCCCACCTTGTCCCAGGGGCACGGCACCGAGCTCTTCGTCCCACCTGTCACTATGCTCCAGCACCACCACCTCTCGGTCTTCATACTCCCGCGCTGCCCAAATCCCCCTCAGCAGCAAGGGCTCTCCGACAGCATGTCCCTCTTTCCTCCTGGGTTTCGGCACCAATGTAACAGAGTTCATAAATATGGGAAGGAGGAGGCGGGAACCGGCGAGCATTCAACAAAACTTTAATTCAAAATAAATAAATACAAAACGAAAGTAATGCCGGCAGACCCTCGCGGACGTCTGCCGGCCACACAAACATAGTAAAACATAAAATAAAGTCCAGGCCTGGTCCTCTCTCATCCTTCACTGTCGTCGCTCCTACTTTTATGCCTCCGGAGCTCCTCCATGAGACTCGAGGCTGGCGTGCCTCGCAGGTGATGCTCATTATCACTTGCATCACCGGCCTCGCGCCGTTCCCTCACGGCTCTCGCCCGCCCTGCTCATAACAACCACCTCAATGTTTTGTTTTTTTTTCATTGAAAAACTATGCAGAGTTCCCACGGTCTTAGAAAACCATTCAGAAATGTCCAGATGCATTCTAAATGTTGTGACTTCTTCCTGAGTCTCTCTATCAGTGTCTGACTCCAGTTTGAACAGTGTAAGGCTGAACACCATTACTTACAATCATCATTTTGGCTGCGTGACATTCTCTAGCTTTGTTGTTGTTGAGCAACCGAAGCACGAGCTGTTAAAGCGGGAAAAGGGGCTGGGAGCAGCAGATCTTTTGCAAGCTATAATAGATGATCTGTGGGGTATTTTGAGCTGAAACTTCACACACACATTCTGGGGACATCAGAGACTTATATTACATCTTGTAAAAGGGGCATTATAGGTCCCCTTTAAAACGAGGAAAATTATAGACTTTTAGAAAATTATTGAAAATTCGGTTATTTTTTTATTCTGACACCATTCACCTCAGAAGCAAATACAAACCGGGAGGTCTGGGAGCAAATGGAGAACAGGGGCCGTATTCACAAAACGTTTTATCTTAGCACTAAGAGTTCTCCTACATAGCAGTAAAAGTTTTTAGCTAAGAGTTTTCTCTTAAAACCTGTTCACAAAGCTTCTGAGACTAACATTTACTAAGGAATAGAGAGAAGTCTTAAGCTAAGAGTAAGGGCGGGGTTGACCTATGGAGTATACACACCGTGATTGGCTGATGGGGGAGGAGTCAGCGATTTAATCATAGAAATATTGTAGAATAAGGTGTCATATTTCCATATTAAAATAAAGGTTTAAGATGCTGCCCTATTCAAATAAATATTTTTAATACAAATGTTGCCATATTCTAATAAAGGTTTTAAAATGTAGGTTAAGTGTCACTAATTAAAACTAATTAAAGTATATACAATTAATTGTCCGCCTCTTGGATGTCTCAAGAGAGTATGCATCTCAAGAGAGTGCAAAATGCAAGCAAAAAATTCCGTTTTATAAACAAAGTTTTGGAGAAACACATTCAAACGGTCTTTCTAATCAGCTTGAGAGGAGGAATATATACACAGACGAGAGCCGACTCGCCTATAGTTACTTTGACAGTTTTCTGCATCCCTCCGCCAACCCGTCCCTCACTCTCGGCTGGGGTTACGGGGAGAACTTTGGGCTTGGGCTAAATTCCAAGATCGGAGCCCTCGATCCCCTTGGACTGCACACCAAATAAACGTATTAATTTTTTTTACTCTATTCAGTCATTTGTAAGTGTGAACTCATGAAAACCACTGCCACAGGTAATCAGACAATAATTATTTATTTGTTAAAGATTTATTTTTGGCAAAATCTATATTCAAATCTATAAATCAAAATGTATTGCATTTATGAAGAAAAAGTTCAACACCCAAGGCTCTATCGCTATTGCCTCAATGGTGTACAGTGTCTTTGGGTGGATTAGGACTGTTTGTGATTTGGTCTTAGTGACTTAGGAGTCCTCTTGACTACTCTCTTGACAGATTTAGGAGCTAGTTACTAATACTCTTAGAGCAAAAATTTAGGACTCCTAAAATTAGGACTGACACTGCCATTATTTTTAAGAATTTCTCCTAAATCTGCAATTTAGGAGCTACTTTTAGCATTAAGATGTTGTGTGAATACGGCCTCAGGTCATAAACGTGGATATTTTTTCTATTTATTTCTTTCTCAATTTCTTCATCTTTCCCTTACTTCCAGGCAGAGAGAAAATCAGATATCACTCCATAACCACATGTATAATACAGCACTGGCGAGCACTGCCGGTGGCACCTTTTGCCAACACAATAATAAGATCTCAGTGAAGAAATCTTATTTGCGTTTACCCAACAGGACTACATTCCCCCTGTTGTAATTACTGTCTTTTCTTGTTATGCATTTTTGATCTGAAACTGAACCAGTGGGAAGGAAGATTGTGTTTCTCGCACAAAACAATTGTTCATATGAATGCATGGTGTTTTAAGTGCTTTTATAATGTTGTATAAAGGTTATACAACATGTTTCATTGTTGTAAGTCTGTATACTCTCTAAAAGCGTTTGCTCTGACATATAGGAACAAGTAGCCATGCTACGGTCCGTTGGGTAGAGCAGATCACCTTTAGCGTGACAACACTAGTGGTGGCTGAGTGAAGTTGATTACAAGAGATGGGGTAACAGTAACATACAAAATAGAATGTCACCTGAACCCGGAATGAATCTCTCTAGGGATGTTACATTCGACTGTACTGGTTCTTCAGCATATAAACTAGTTCTCCAATCTCATTCAAATCTCATTTCTCAAGACATTACGGTCATCAGGCTTGCTAAGTATGAATATTTTTTGCCTTTTTTGTTTCTTCAGTAAATTGATCTTGTTTTAAGGATATTTAGATGGTTTTCAATGGAAAATGAGATAAAAAATACTGATTAAGAAATGTGCTTTGACAGGCTTCATACAGTATTTGCATGCATTTGAGAGTCTGATTTGAGCTGTTTTTGCATTTTGAGGAGAGCATTAGTATGTTTATCTGGTCTCCTGTCAGCTTTGATTTAGCTAAAACAATTCTCCCTGACATAGATGTCTTCAACAAGCCCCGAGAAATGATACTGTTGTTAGTCGGTACTATATTTGTATGTCCCACCATGCTTTGTCTATTTTTGTTGTTTGCAAAACCTCTTAAACTATTCTCTCATGTTTTAGTCAAAGAGTGCAAAATCTCCCTTAATCTGCCCCCTGATTCAAGCACAAAATCTGCCCTTAAGTCAAGCGCTTTCTTTCTCTTCTCCTCTCTTTCCCTTTCCATCCCTCATCTTCCCATGTGGTGGCGACTCCTGCTATATAACTCATAAATAAGAATGAGAGATGAGACAAGAAGTTGGAAAGCAGGGAAGGCTGATAAATGGGAAGAAGGGTAGAGAGAGCGAGAAATGTTTGCTGTAGCAGCTTGTCGTAGTCCGATCGATCCTTTCAGCATGAGATGCCACAGCTGATGGACAGAACTGGTGAAAGATGTCAGTGCTGTCCAGAGCTGTCAAACTATATCAGACCCACTGCCTAAAACATATGTCCTTCTCCAGCTGACATTTCTGACAAAATCTGCCATTTTACTGTTTCATTTTGAGCATAATTCAACAACCTTCAGGGTCGAACTGTTATTAAAATTGCACTTTGTTGTGGTTGATCTCAGAGTCTCTCATTTAAGGGACTAAATGAGAAATTTTTTTGTTATTGCTTTGGCAGATGAGATTTTGCTTATGCAGTACTGCCTAAGGGGAACACATGAGTCATGGCAGTCACAGGTGGATGGTCAGAATGGAGGCAAAAATAGAATCAGGTGCATTTTGTGACTCTGTATCTTACTTTTATATTTCCCATTTGAAATGAGACTTCTTTAGTATCAATATTTTTTCCTATACAGTATCTTTTTATGGTAGTGCTTACTTGTCATAGCATGCACTTCCAATGTAAAAAACAAACAAACAAAAAAACAATCTCTGCAATTTGACTATAGCTCTTTAATAAAGGAACACAAAGGTAACTTGGCACATTACTTTTCCTTGAAATGTTGCACTGTAATTAGTTTCATTTTAAAATGAGTTTTGAATCACATCGAAACATGTTACTTTCAAACTTTATTTTCTGCAACACTGCTTAGTTGCATATTTACAAAGTTCAGAACATTAGGCTGGAGTACAGCATGAGACGAGGTCTCACGGAGACTCGCGAGATCAAACGTGACTTGAGAAGAAAAACAAATGGAGGGCAATCAACGTTGTCAGCTGGCTTTTCCTGCCACACGTTCTGCTTTACAGTGGAAAAACAAAATAGAAAAAGAAGAATATGAGTGATCTTCTTTTTCAGTACTCCACTTTCGTGGCATGTTGGCTGTTAAGTTTAAGCTAAAGAAACACTCAACGTCTGGTAGGTGACATTTGCACACTCTCATTGCCTATCATGGGTATCACGTCAGAGGCAAGAGATTTGAGTTTGGGGACACTCCGTCTTGATCTATCATTACGATTGAATAATTGTAATGATAGAGGATAGATACAATAGAGGATTTTTTTGGACAAAAAATTGTTTGCGACAAGCCTCCGATTGTTTGGGGGTGCAAATCAGGCTTAAAATCTTCAAGTGTGTTAATCTAAAGAAATATTTTAAAAGAATGGAATTTTTGTATGTTGACTACTTCACCTAGGGACTTACACCCCAGGAACTCACTACAAGCCACTGGTTTTTACCTACTCAAGGCACACAGTTGTTGACGGGTGGACGCACAGGCTCGAGTGTCCAGTAAGGGGAGTGCCGCCCCAGTGTTCCTTTGCCTGGACTGGGTGGTTTCTGAATCGGGACAGCTGTGTGTGGAGTTGTACCTGCTTTCATATGCTGGACGTTGACCTTTACACTATGGCCTACGTCATCCAGTAGACTGTTGTCATTGGGTTTGTGGATGTAGCGTATAGGCCTCTCAGGATTGGCTGGTGCCATGATCTTGTGCGTGTGGGAAGTGTTCTTATTGGTGGTGAGGATGCCAGTCTCTTGCCTGGGCACCTTCTCTTTGTGGATGTCCACTCTCTGTGAGATGTGGTTGATGGACGACTCCATGTGGCGTAACTGGGATGCCTGTATATCCAGCATCTGGAGCAAATTGTTGGCAAGAGTGTTGATCAGATATGCTACACTGGCCCAAAAGACTGAGTGGTGTAACCTTTGGTTTCTTCTAAATCTGTGCTGATCTGTATGTAGCTGCTCTCACAGTATTCAGTGACTCTCGCTAGGTTGGCATTGCTGACCAGAAGGGATCTCCTTTTAAAATGGCCTTTGCAGCTCCGCCATCTTCTCATCGTACTGATTCATGCAGGAGGAGATTCCTGCTGGTCGAGGAGCTCTGCTGGGCAGCTATGGCAACCTAGAGAGAGTTACCTGGGGTTCTCTTCTTCACTCCAGTTGTTATGTTTTTATCACCATTTGTTATTTTCTATAAAATGACATGTGTCATTCCATGGCTGTCCAAAACACGTCAATATGAGGTATGCAATTGGCTGTTGGTTGCTAAGCACCTAGCCGTGACATTGTAACATTGCACGCAGATCAAGATTGGCACGGCAATCCAGGGTAAACACTGCAAAAGTGGTGCTAACCCTGATTAAGAATAGGATTTCTTAACAAAAAACGGTGCTATCCCCACTTGTAAATTACAATTGTGAAACGTTTGTCTACCCAGGATTAAAATCTGGGTTTAGAATGATAATAACCTTGGGTTAAGCAGTGTGAAAAGCCTAGAGCATTGTTTCTCAACCAGGGGTCCGTGGTGGTCCCTAGTGGTCCTTGACGTATTGCCAGGGGGTCCTTCTAAAATAACTGAATATGAATTTTTGTATATTTTGACATTTGACATGTTACCATAAAAGAAGAAGATAACGTAAAACACATATACGACATGGCTGAATATTGGACAAGTCAACTAACGTAGTAGTAAGTTATACTTGATTGCATTTGGTCATCACAAAGACATTAATGATATCAGTAAGCCAATATTATTCTGGGGTCCTTGAGTACGGTTCTAAATATGACGGTGGTCCATTACTCAAAAAAGGTTGAGATTCAGAGTATGAAACTTTGCTTAACCCTGGGTTAAAATTGGCCTTAACTCTGAGATAACTAGTTTGAAAAACATTTGAAAAGAAGATTAAATGGAGAGCTAATGGAAACTTTTAATAGTAAGACTTCAGTTTTTTTGGTCCTTAGAAACATCCTAATAATCTCACGTGTCAAATCTGCAATCAAAAGTTATAGATTTCAATATGAACTCAAACTTTTCTCATTGAATTCTTTTGGAACGAAATTATCACTGCTGTGCTATTCATATTAGTTTTATAGCTGTAAATTTATAACATTTAAATCTACCTTTTATTTTGTAAGGAATTTTAGGAGAAAACTCTGACAAGTTACTTGAAATTAATTTTTAATTAAAGTTTGGAGTCAGTAATATTCATTTATTTTCAAAGAAATTAATGCTTATTTATTAAGCTGAAGTGACAGTAAAATCAAAGATTTCTTTCTTTTTTTAAATACTGAAGAAAATTATCAAGTTTTTTACAAAATTATTAAGCAGCACAACTGTTTTCAATGTTGATTAGCATATTAGAATGATTTTCAGAAGGATCATATGCAGATTAATGGTTGCTGAAAATTAAGCTTTGCCATAACAAAAATAAATTACATTTTAAAACGTATTCAAATTGAAAACAGTTATTTTAAAATGTAATATTTCACAATATTACTACTATTTTACTGTATTTTTGACCAAATAATTGTAGCCTTGGTGAACATTCTTTTTTAAAACATTACAAATCTTACCTATCCAAATGGTAGTGTAAATTTTTCAAAGATCATAACTCAGTACTGTATGAAAGCTGTTTATCTGTTGGTTCACAAATGAACACCTACACATACTAGTTGCTTGAAAAAAAAAAAACACACCTACACAAAATGCGCTATATGATGCGAGTACAAGAACTGACTCAGATCCATCTAATTGTACTACATTGATTCTTAAATATTTTAGATTCATTGTCCTCCTGGTTTTCATCCAGAATCGCTCAATCACATGCAAATGTCTCCTGCGCCCCTTCCAAACACGTCTGCGTAATCTCATAAACGCATTCTGAGCACACTGCACTGCTAACCAGACCCAATTACCCTTTGTGATCATCTAATTGGCCCCTTTTTGTTATGCTAATTCAAAGCAACAATTGCAGATTGTCTGTTTATGTATGCGTTTTCTGTTTGCTTCAGTATCCGTGCCAGCTGGTCAGTGCACACTGAGCGTCACATGCTCAGACATTCTACATTTATGACTTGATTTCTCATTCTGCTCTCGAAATGCTTTATCGGTCCCATTGGAAATGACAGTAAATAAACAGAATGCCTGGCAGCTCAGTGTGTGCGCAGTCTGGGTTTCATGTGAATTGGTTGGGCCATCAGGCTCAGATGTGAAATGACTTGGAGCAATTAGCTTTAAGTGTTCATGGCTTTTAAAGTCAACATGAAATCAAAATGGAACATTCTTATTTTTTATGCAGTATCGCAGTATTTATTATAAATGATTTATCGGAAGAACAATAGCAAATCGCAACGATCCAATGAACCAATCAATTCCTGATAGACAAAATCAAGTCCTGGCCTACATTGGTTCTTGTACCAGAAGCTGTTTCACGTCACTTATATATATGTCATAATAGGGAAGAAAAGACAAGTTCTGTTTCATGCCGACCTTAAAGTCAACATGAATGTTTACTGCAAGTTCCTTGTTGTACTGTGTTGCTCCACCTTCTGAAATGTCAACTTATGGAAGTAAAATGGGTTGCAAATTGTCTAAGTATTCTAGATGAAAATCCAACATTTTCCTTCTTTCTCAGCAGCATGAAACTTTCTTTCTAATTATGTCCTTCTGCTCTTGCTTGGGGCTATTAATGCATTTTTCCACAATATTGGCATTATTGGCTTTGCTAAGGTGACATTGTACCATATCATGTGATAAGCTGCTTGCCTGCTGTCTTTCTCCATCCCTCCATCTCTCTCTCTCTCATCCAAGTGTATTTCGTTACTCCACTCATTTGTTGACACACTCCATCAGACAGTGTCACAGTCAGCACTTTAGAACAGCGATGGTGCATTAAGAATCTCACTGCCAGGCGCTCTTTTATTTGTTAGTATTCACAGCAGGGACAAAGCTGTTTTTTATCTTCTCCTGTTGTCTCTTAAAGGAGTAGTTCACCCAAAAAGGAAAATCATTTACTCACCCTTATGTGGTTTCATACCCGTATCACTTAATTTATTCTGTGGAACATTAAAGGAAGCATTTTACAGAATGTACTGGTTGGCTGCATTTACACTGTAAGTCTTAATGCACAAATCCGATCTTTGGACCATATCCGATTTTTTGGCCAGTGTGTTTAGATTCACTTTAGACACGACTGGTATCCGATATCTGTGTTTACATTACTTCCTGCCCCAAAATGATCGTCATTGATAGTTTTAAATGCACATAGTAGATCCTCGGGTTTTGAATGGCAGTGCTATTAAAATTATTCATGGAGTGGCCATGATTATCCTGTCAGAATGGATAAGTTAACAGCTGTCATGGATGTATTGCAGCGCAAATTCTGACTGAACGGATATAGACCAGAAAATAAAGGTAATTTACGTTTTATATTTTATCTACATTTATTAGTTTTAGAATTCCATTTTTTTTAATGAATTTGAGCGAGCAAGGGAGAGAGCGCGCGCACGTGCGAGAGAAAAAGAGAGCTACAGTGAAGCTTTCGGCAAAACAACAACATGGCGGTCTTTTAAATTAACCAGGCAAAGTTTGACATTCAGCTGCTGAATATATGTGTGTGCGCGCAATTTCTTTTACGTTAGACAAAGTTCCCACATCAATAGAGCTGTGAATTTTAAGTGCGAGTGCATACAAGCACGTCTGCTTCATAATACAACATTGAAGCTATATTTTAGTGAGCAAACGTGCCGGTCGCATGTTCAGAGATATGTATCGGATTTAAAACCACATTTGGAAGTGGCTCAGATCGGATACGAAAAAAATCGGAACTCGTGTGGATTTTTGTGTTTACACGTGTGCAACTAATTCCGATCTGTGTCAGATGTGATTAAGTGTAAACGCAGCCGTTGTTGTTTTTTATCCATGCAATTACAATTTAAGGGTTAGTTCACCCAAAAATGAAATTTCTGTCATTAATTTATCATGTTGTTCCACACCCGTAAGATCTTTGTTTATCTTCGGAACACAAATTAAGATATTTTTGATGAAATCCGAGAGGTTTTTTAATCCTCCATAGAAAGCAATGAAATTACCACATTCAAGGTCAAGAAAAGTAGTAAAGACAAATAGTCAGCATGACTACACTGAAAAACCTGGAAGTGATCCAATGTAAATAGCATAGGAGAATGACAGACGAGAGACGAATTTGTTGAATAAAGTTGCTATTTTTGTTCACAAAAAGTATTACAGATACAGGTTGAACCCCTGTAGTCACGTTGGCTATTTTAACAATGTTTTTACTACTTTTCTGGACCTTGAACATTGCTTTCTGTGGATAACCGAGTCCGCTCTGAAGCGAGCTCCGCAGCAAACTTCTATCTGAAAGTCAAAGCGGTATTACGTCAAGAAATTGTGGACTCGTGAAGACTTGGGTTTCCATTTGGGACAGGGCCATTGAGTTCATGTCATTTTCAAAGCTTTAAACTGTCCCTTTTTGTGTTACACATAAGAAAGGCTTGGTCATACAGATTTGGAACAACATGAAGTTGAGAAAACAGAATTTTCATTTTTGGGTGAGCTACTGTATCCCTTCAAGGAATATGATTTCTGCCTTTCATCTTTGCGCTTTCTCTTATTTTTTTATTTTCTGTTCATTCCAATGTGTCTGCATTTTATTTGTCTTTGCTCTGCATTCCTCTATCCCAAAAAAACAACTTGTCGCTCATTTAAACAACCCAGGCAAATCCCGGCCCAGGAAAGAAAGGAAACTAGATGCTTACGGACCAGATTAACTCCTAAATAAATCCAAACTTTGGGCTTTGAAACATTTTTGGGATTAACGAAGCACCATTGGTTTTTATTTTCAACGGAGCGAGTGACTCACGAATAAGCAGTTTTATTTTGTTACACTTCAAATCTGGACCAAAGTGTTTTGCAACTCAAATAACTCAATAAACATTCAGCAGAACTAGGTCAGAGATACACAACAGAGCACGCCTGCGGACACAAACCATTTCTGAAGTTCATTGCGAGGGAGTCTGAGCTGCATGGGAAGTAGATACTGTGAAGCCACCCTGAGAACAGGAAGTTCTCTGAGTTCAGCCCAATTGTAAGTTCTGGGGTTGCATTGGGATGTGTGCATTTAATGGCAGCTTAGTGTATCTTTGTGTGTGTGTGTTGTAGGAGAGAATGGTGTTATTTCACACTCAGCTGAATTTGTGGCGTCCCGCAGTGCCAGTTGCTGTAGACTTGATCTGTGGAGTGATAGTGAGCAAAGCAGACCATCAGAGACCAATGAGGCAAACACCACTGGGACTTTCATCTCCACACCATGTTTCTCTGTGTTGCATGTCTCTGTGAAGAGATCTGCCCATGTGTTTTAGCAGTGTTAGGGACTAACTTAAAGGAGTAAGGCTGCTAGCTTAGCTATGTTATTTTAAAAAAGAGCTACTGAAAATACTACTGAAGTATTTGGTTATTTCTAACCAGTAGTGGGTGTAAAGCATTGGAAAGTCAGATTCATTTTAGTTCATTCAAATGATTCACCAGTTCATTCATGCCTACATCTTATTTTACAAAATATTAAATTAAATTCTCCTGTTCATCACTGTTCTAGTATAATTTTTAGTTATTAGTTACATTTATTGTATATTATTCAATGAATCTGAACCTATTTGAATCTAATAAAAGTCCTATTGGTGAACTGAATCAAAAGATTCAATTAACTGGGATGAATAACTGAGATAAATACTGCTCTTATTTGTTTTTCATTAGATATTATTTATTTATTTTATTATTTTTAAAGATACTTCCTCCTTAAATAGCTTCCATGTATTTATTTAGCTGGTTTTAACTGCTGTAAAATTATGTGCAGCTTGTAGCAAGAGTCAGTTTCCAGGTAGCTTCTTCGACACTATGTTTGTTGTGTGCGGCTTGAGTATTGATGGAGCTCTTTATCATATGGAGTGGAAATGTTAGCATTTTCACATGAATATCTTGACATTCCCATAACTGCCTTTGCCTTTTATCGCTTAGCAGACACGCTGGACTGATTGCACCTCTTCTTCTCTCTGTCACTGTCTCTCTCTTTCTCTCTCACAGGTGCTGAAGGGGAGCAAAAAGCTCTCTATGTCAGTGCGTTCTGTGGGCCGTATCCCAGGTGGCTATATCACAAATCATGTCTACACCTGGGTGGATCCACAGGGGCGCAGTGTGTCCCCACCACCTGACCTGCTGGCTGAGCATCGTAGCGCCACTCTGCGCAGATCTAACAGTCAGGGCCGCAGCCACATGCAACTTCTGCAGGACGGCGATGAGAAGAAGGTGAAGGCTCACATTTATAGCATTCCTTAATCGAGTTAAAGCAATCAGTTTAATGTGTTTCCATGATGCTTATACAGTGAGGATATGACCAAATTCCGATTAAGATAATATATGCTACTGTTTAAAAGTTTGGGGCAAAGACTATAGATATAGAAAGACGGTTCACTCCTATTACCTGTGAATTGGAGAAATTGCAATGCGCAATATGGCGGAATACATCACGCCTTCTAAGTAAAAGAGCCAATTGCTGATTGGTAAAGTCATTGCTTCACTGCAGCTGCTGTTAGAATCTACGGTTCCCATAGAAACCTGAGACTCGTGCTTAGGACTGCACATGCGCATTGCTCATCTAGCCTGAAAAATAAGCTTTTTTAACCCTTAAATGCATACCTCGGGTCTTTAGTGACCCTGGATGTCATTCACTACCCTCCTCCTCGTTCAATTTGTAAAGTTAGACATCAACCTTCTTGGTATTCCTCAATCAATTCATTATAAAGAATATAACAAGAAAAAAATCATAAAATTATAAAAGAATGCCTATTTTTGTATTCATTTTTTGTAAAAATTGTATAGGGTCGCAAACGACCCGAGGTGTGTATGAGTGTACATATATTTTTTCTGCACAACAATAACTGAATCTTAGATGATGGAATAAGTGCAATTCACCTTTATTCCACAAGGTGGCAATGTCTGATACACAATGCTGAAGTGACGACTCATTCAGACAGAAAACGTAATAATAAGAGAAACATGAAATGGCTCAGCGATTTACAGCAGAGCAAGTACTGAACGCAGTCAAATATGACTGTAACTGTTACAGGATGGATCTGGTGAAGCTGTTAGCGATCGAAATATTGATTTTGAAGATGTTGAAAATTATATAGTTCTGAGAATATGTTTGAGATTGTGAATGGGCTTATATTCGTGACCTCAAACATAAAACTAGCCCATTATTTGCTGATTTTACTGGGAAATGAGCTCTGATGAGGACAGTGATGATGGCATAAAACATCTGCTCAAACTGAGCCCTTTCAAGCTCCAAAAGGTAACAAAATACGATTTATTTTATTCTTCTGTAATTGTTACTCTAATATCAGAGGAGTTTTATATTATCACGACAGGTAGAGATCCCTCCGTGTTAGATATAGATCCGGGTCGATAAAGACCCGAATATGTAAGAATGATTGGCGAAACAGTCATGCATTTAAGGGTTAATGCTATTTTGTGCATAAATAAACAACATTTATGGGACAGCTCATGTCAGATTTTGTTGCTGATTTGAAATATGTTATTTAATTGTGAGTTCAGCAAGCAATTATTGAGATGTCAGGATTCCCCATTCAAATAGATAGGAGTTGGTCTTTGATGCCCAAAATAGCTGCCCAGAGGTGTTGCAAATATGGCCGCAGAGTGAACGGACTTTCTTTGAAAGGGACCTTGTTTGGGGTCTTTATGATATTTTCATGTTTTTGAAAGAAGTGCTCACCAAGGCTGCATTTATTTGATTAAAAATACAGTAAAACAGTACTATTGTTAAAAAAATTACAATTTAAAATAATGTTTTTAATCATTTAATAATTGTAATAATTTATTCCTGTTATGTGACTGCTTTACTCCAGACTTCAGTGTCACATAATCCTTCAGAAATCGTCCTAATATACTTATTTGCTGCTCAAGAATTTTTTTTTTATTATTTTGCTTAAAGGGTTAGTTCATCCAAAAATGAAAATTCTGTTATTAATTACTCACCATCATGTTGTTCAAAACCCGTTAGAATTTCATTCATCTTCGGAACATCTTTTTAATGAAATCTGATAGCTTTCTGTTCCTCCATAGATAACTATGCTTCAAAATATTCACAAAAAAGATAAGATGTAAAATGAATCCATATAAATTGAGTGGTTTAGTCCAAATTTTCTGAAGAGACTCACTTTATATGATGGACAGTTTTAATTTAGGCTTTTACAGACATATAAACATTGATCAGCAAACTTAAACAAAAGCTCAAACGAACTTGCTTGACGCATGAGAACAAACCTCTTCCGGAAGCTCAAACGTGCTGCGTAATGCTAAAGAATTATCCTCATTTGGTTCTCACGCATCAAGCAAACATGCTTGAGCTTCTGTTTACCACAACTGATGTGTGCGTTGATGAATGTTTATATGTGAATAAAAGCCAAATTCTATCTGTTCATTATATAAAACAATCTAAAACGTCTCTTCAGAAAATTTGGAAATTTAAAATTTTTAATTCATATGGATTAGTTTTATGATCTTTTTATGAACTTTTTGAAGCGTCAAAGTGATAGTCATGTACTTCAGCTGTCAATGGAGGGACAGAAAGCTCACAGATTTTATCAAAAAGGTCTTAATTTGTGTTCCCTAGATGAACAAAAGTGGCTTGGAACAACATGAGGGTGAGTAATTAATGACAGAATTTTCATTTTTGGGTAACTAAGCCTTTAATATTTTTTGTGGAAACCATGACAAACGTATTTTTCATGATTCTTTGATGAATAGGAAGTTCAACTGTCTTCATTTAAAGGTGCCCTAGAATTAAAAATTGAATTTATCATGGCATAGTTAAATAACAAGAGTTCAGTACATGGAAAAGACATACAGTGAGTCTCAAACACCATTGTTTCCTCCTTCTTATATAAATTTCATTTGTTTAAAAGACCTCCGACGAACAGGCGAATCTCAACATAACACCAACTGTTACATAACAGTCAGGATCATTAATATGTACGCCCCCAATATTTGCATATGCCAGCCCATGTTCAAGCATTAGACAAGGGCAGGACGTCTGGATGTGCACAGCTGAATAATCAGACTAGGTAAGCAAGCAAGAACAACAGCGAAAAATGGCAGATGGAGCAATAATAACTGACATGATCCATGATATCATGATATTTTTAGTGATAAATTGTTTGTAAATTGTCTTTCTAAATATGCTAATGTAATGTAATGTGGTTAAAGTTACCATCGTTTCTTACTGTATTCACAGAGACAAGAGCTGTCGCTATTTTCATTATTAAACACTTGCAGTCTGTATAATTCATAAACACATCTTCATTCTTTATAAATCTCTCCAACAGTATGTAATGTTAGCTTTAGCCACGGAGCACTATCAAACTCATTCAGAATCAAATGTAAACATCCAAATAAATACTATACTCACATGATCCAACGCATGCATGCAGCATGCATGACGAACATTTTGTAAAGATCCATTTTGAGGGTTATATTAGCTGTGTGAACTGTGTTTATGCTGTTTAAGGCAAGCAAGAGCTCCGTGGGTGGGAGCGTGAGCATTTAAAGGGGCCGCAGCATGAATCGGTGCATATTTAATGATGCCCCAAAATAGCCAGTTAAAAAATTTAATAAAAAAAAAATCTTTGGGGTATTTTGAGCTGAAACTTCACAGACACATTCAGGGGACACCTTAGACTTATATTACGTCTTTTAAAAAGACGTTCTACGGCACCTTTAAGTAGAGATCTTTTGTAACAATGTGAGTCGACACTGTCACTGTAAATTCCAAACTTTTGAACAGTAGTTGTTCATAAAGAAGTGTTGTCCCTGAAGATTAAAAAAAAGGTGTGGGCGATACTTACATAGTTGTTGAAATACAGTATGGATGGAGCACATCTGATCATTTGCATGTGCAAGAGCCTTCAAAAACTCAGTGTTAAAGCTGCATTGTTTACAGCTCACCAGCTTCAATAAATGGTTGTCGTTTTAAGTGCTCTGCTCCTGTATAGGTTGAGTGCAGAAATGAGTTTTCACTGGTGCGTAAGAGAGGAGCGAATGAAGAATTTGCCTTGTCTTTCATGAAACGCTGTTTATGCTATTATTTCTGTAAACCAAAGCTCTTTATCTTATTTGTGCCAGCTGATGATAACCATAACACCATTGGACCGCTGTCCTTTTCTGTAACACACTTACTCTGGGCTAAACTATCTGTGATCAACTCCACTAGCTAATGGGCAGTAGCGCTTTAAGACGGGGATTTATAAACTAGCCCTGATTTGGTTCACCTGGGATGTTTTTGGTATTTCTGATAAGCGTTTTGTGGTACTTTGATTTGATTGAGTTTTAAAAAAAAAAAACAGTAGCAACAAGATGTGTGTGTGAATTTGTGTGTGTGTTCGATTTGCATTTTACAGAAGTCTTTCTGGAAAACATACACAATGTGTACTCGGCTGATAAACCCTTGACGCAGATGCATTTCCATTTAGAACAATGCTGTCTATTAGGAGCAAATCCAAACTGGTGGATTAGTGTTTTGGGCTAGGTGTCTTTTTTTCAGACAATATTGAATATGTATGAAACATTAAGAGGCAGCAAATACAAGAGTCTGTTCCACAGTTACTCAGTTTCCATCAGACCTGAACCAAACTAAGACATCTGCGGTTGTACGCAGGTGCCCTGTTATGAATTTTAAACTATGAATTAAATAAATCAATGAAGGGTGAGGAAAAAAATTGTTTTGTTTGCATGTCATTATTTGCCTAAAGAACTGTGAAGTGTGAGCACACACTGTTAGTCAGACAAATTAAGCAATCAATCACTGTATATTGTCAAATTTGGCTCGTCAAATTTACCCCAGCACTATTCCTCACTCTTATATTTTCTTGTACTCTCACCTGTGTGCCAGAATTTGTTAAATGTGATTATAGGGAGAGTTTTATGAGCTGTTCATCCAGGTGTAAATCTGCCAAGGCTATTGGAGAGCATGCTCTCTTTCTTGAGCCCTGCGGCCATTGAAAGCGAGAGTGGTAGCGTGGCACGCCGGCTTCATCAGTACTGCACAGCGCAGCAGAAATCTCCATCGGTCCGCCCTGATTTACTACCCTGCTTGCTCGTGGTCTCACATCGCGGTGAAGCAATTTGCAGGGTAATTCTGACAAATTCTCAGTACTGAAACAAAAGTTGCGTCAAAAGCTCTGTTGGAAGCCGAAATCTATTTAGCCTGTAGCAGCCTTCTAAAGAAGATTAAAAATAAATATAAGGAGCCATTCATGGGAGAGACATTTATAAATGTCTGGCATTATGAACAATGACACACACAAAACGCAGTATGGCCCTACGCCACCTTAACCTTTCAGGGATGGCTAGTATTAACCTTTAAGCAGCATGCTAGTGGGCGACAGATGCTTTTGGTGGGTGCTGGTGTTTGGAAAAGACAAGACGCATTGACCCCCGGTGACCCCGTTTGATTGGCTCTGCGGGGATTCTGTGATGCATTCTAATCACAGACCTATTGTTGCCTTTGTGAAGAGGTCGTGGGAGTCATATTAGTCCTTCTGCTGGTTCAGCAGATCTGCCATTCGCTAAGGCGCACGGGTTGTTAGAGTCGGAATTATAGTTGTATGTTACAGTAATGGGTGCTCTAGGTTTGAGAGGTGAATTGTAACAACACATTGTGGTTGGGAAATATTTTAATTTCCTTGTCACACCGTAATGCCAATGCCACATTTCAGAGATTTGTTTGTGTGTGTGAAGCAGCCTGTGTGATGTATTTGGAAACTTATGGCACACTTCAAAATGTCTGATTGTGATTGTATTAGATAACATGTCAAATAATGTGTTTTAAAGAAATAGAGCACAAACATTTCAAGCTGAAGGAGACAAGGCAAGTGAAGCTGTGTGCATGCAAACAATGAGTGAATGAAACTGAGAGAATACATAGAAAACTAACCAAAGATCAAAACAAGGAACAGGTGTGTGAAATTAATTAAACAATGAGTAACCATGACAACCAATGATAAATGTGCTAGAAACCTGTGCTGTGTTTGAAATCACCCCCTATACCAGCATTTTTCAAAGTCCGGACTCCGGTCCGGATCCGGACCCGCCTCCATTTCGTATTTCAACAGCAGTAATTGTGTGTAAGGGATTAAAAATCTGGATTTCCTACTTTGATAAACGCATGTCAAAATCATTTGTTTAGTGTTTTATGTCTTTTTGGAGATGGTCCGAAATTAAAGCGAAGGCGAGATATTTAAAGTTTTCCTCCGTGATTCAGTTGCCATGACATCCAGTGAGCATATACTTTTGATGCAATTGGACACGAGTCGCGCGACGCAGCGTTTGAATGGGTGTGGAGCAGTGGTTCTCAACCTGCGGCCCGTCACAAATGTAAATGCGGCCCGCGATATGCCGACCACAATAATAATAATAATAATAATAATAATAATAAAAATTAGCATACAATTTATTTTTGTTTTAAAATTTAAATTAAAGTGAATTAAATATAAATGAGCTATAATGCTTTATTTGTCATATAAAATAATTTTGGTGAGCATTTATTATTTTCAAACATCAGGCAATGTAGGCTAATGACGCAATCACTCAGTTAACGAAACAAACACAAGTGCGCGCTTAGGAAGAATTCAAACAGTAGCCATTAATTTTGTAAATTTAAGCCTCAAAATGGTCAAATTTGTTATTAAAGGAGAAAAGCTAAATGTGGAAGATAAAATGAAGGAACACATGCAAACAAGAAGAGTCGCAGCATCAGCAGCAAAGGTAAGAAGAATGGAAGAATCAGTTTGCTGTTAGGCCTAATGAGCGAGATGGGCAGCCTTCCTGTTTGCTCTGTAGTAAAGTACTTGACAAGCAAAACCTACAATTTCAAAAACTATTCCCCACATTAGTTCACAGTGCAATATGGGTATTCTCACAACATCACTTGCTATTGCGGTGCATTGTGGGATTGAATGAGTGCACTCGGTAATGTCCACTATGGTTTTGGACGCCACTGCAAATGGCTGTCCCCTCAAACAGTGCCCTATTTAAGGGTATAGCGGTGATTTCAGACACAGCCCTTGATAAAAGATAAACAGAGGAATTAATGAAGACAAATTAAAAGTCTTTGAAAATGAAACTGAAAACACTACAGAACATGACGCAAACACATTTTTTATATAATAAAACAATAAGATACACTGCTGTGATACACTAATGTTTAATAAAAAATATTATTACAGTTTAAAATGAGTGTTTTCTAATTTATTTATTTTTTAAATTCCTGTGATGGCAAATCATTCTAATATGTTAAATTTGTTGCTCAAGAAACATTTTGCATCATTATCAAATTTGAAAACGGTTGTACTGTTTAATATTTTTGTGGGAACTGTGATACATTTTTTAATAGAAATATTCTGAAACATTATATATCTTTAGTTACACTTTTGATCAATTTATTGCATCCTTGATGAATAAAAGTATTCATTTCTTACTTTCAAAAAAAAATCTTAACTGACTTAAAAATTTTGAATGGTAGTGTATATTGTTCAAAATGCAGACAAAATTATGTTAAATGAATTTTAAGTGTGAAATTCATTCATTTGATTTGGCCATCAATCAGACAATGCCTTCCTCTTCACAGGTGAATTTGGTGCTGGATGACGGCCGTTCTCTGGGTCTCATGATCCGTGGAGGGGCTGAATACTCTCTGGGTATCTACATTACGGGTGTGGACAGAGGGTCTGCAGCGGAGTGTGGAGGACTGAAGGTACAATTTATACCTATTTTACCCACATCCTTTCATTTTATCAATTTTTTTTTGTGCTTTTCCCTTAATTTGTTTTACCGTGACCTCTAGCTGTCTCACTGTTGAGAGTATTTCACACTCCCTTAGTCCATCTTTCTCTCTCATTTCATGCATTAATTGTTCCACAACTCTTTGACATGTTAATTTTGATTTTCTCTTTCTAAATATGTTAGTATTTCTTTGTTGCTTTTAGTCTTTTGTATCAAATTTTACCTGCATTGTGAGCAGCAGCCAATGGGGCCCTATGAGGAAAGCAGCTTAAACAGACTTCATAATGTATGAAAGTCCCCACGGAGATGTACCGTTCTTCTTGCACACTATCCAGCAGGCACCCCATAAACCCCAACAGTTTGTTGATTGATAGATGTAACGAACTAGCTCAAATTAGGAGTGAAATATATATATATATATATATATATATATATATATATATATATATATATATATATATATATATATATATATATAAATATAAAATTAAATCATAACACGTTATGATCAATTATAATATAAATCAACCAAAAAGGGAATGTATGTGTGTGTATATATATATATATATATATATATATATATATATATATATATATATATATATATATATATATATATAATATATATTATTTCCAAAAAAGTTGGGACACTGTACAAATTGTGAATAAAAACAGAATGCAATGATGTGGAAGTTTCAAATTTCAATATTTTATTCAGAATACAACATAGATGACATATCAAATGTTTAAACTGAGAAAATGTATCATTTTAAGGGAAAAATAAGTTGATTTTAAATTTAATGGCAACACCACATCTCAAAAAAGTTGGGACAAGGCCATGTTTACCACTGTGTGGCATCCCCTCCTCTTTTTATAACAGTCTGCAAACATCTGGGGACTGAGGAGACAAGTTTCTCAAGTTTAGGAATAGGAATGTTGTCCCATTCTTGTCTAATACAGGCTTCTAGTTGCTCAGCTGTCTTAGGACTTCTTTGTCGCATCTTCCTCTTTATGATGCGCCAAATGTTTTCTATGGGTGAAAGATCTGGATTACAGGCTGGCCATTTCAGTACCCGGATCCTTCTTCTACACAGCCATGATGTTGTAATTGATGCAGTATGTGGTCTGGCATTGTCATGTTGCAAAAAATGAAAATGCAAGGTCTTCCCTGAAAGAGACGACATCTGGATGGGAGCATATGTTGTTCTAGATCTTGGATATACCTTTCAGCATTGATGGTGCCTTTCTAGATGTGTAAGCTGCCCATGCCACACTCACTCATGCAACCCCATACCATCAGAGATGTAGGCTTCTGAACTGAGTGCTGATAACAATTTGGGTTGTCCTTGTCCTCTTTAGTCCGGATGACATAGCGTCCTAGTTTTCCAAAAGGAACTTCAAATTTTGATTTGTCTGACCACAGAACAGTTTTCCACTTTCTCACA
This sequence comes from Chanodichthys erythropterus, assembly GCF_024489055.1. Lineage (NCBI taxonomy): Eukaryota > Metazoa > Chordata > Actinopteri > Cypriniformes > Xenocyprididae > Chanodichthys > Chanodichthys erythropterus. The sequence goes on along the minus strand of NC_090242.1, from coordinate 16,596,242 downwards.
GTCCATTTTAAATGAGCCTTGGCCCAGAGAAAACGCCTGCACTTCTGGATCATGTTTAGATATGGCTTCTTTTATGACCTATAGAGTTTTAGCTGGCAATGGCGAATGGCACGGTGGATTGTGTTCACCGACAATGTTTTCTGGAAGTATTCCTGAGCCCATGTTGTGATTTCCATTACAGTAGCATTCCTGTATGTGATGCAGTGCCGTCTAAGGGCCTGAAGATCACGGGCATCCAGTATGGTTTTCTGGCCTTGACCCTTACACACAGAGATTGTTCCAGATTCTCTGAATCTTTGGATGATATTATGCACTGTAGATGATGATAACTTCAAACTAATAAGTTGCAAATTGGTCCTCCAGCTGTTCCTTATATGTACATTTAACTTTTCCGGCCTTTTATTGCTACCTGTCCCAACGTTTTTGGAATGTGTAGCTCTCATGAAATCCAAAATGACCCAATATTTGGCATGACATTTCAAAATGTCTCACTTTCAACATTTGATATGTTATCTATATTCTATTGTGAATACAATAGAAGTTTATGAGATTTGTAAATTATTGCATTCCTTTTTTATTGTACAGTGTCCCAACTTTTTTGGAATTGATATATATATATATATATATATATATATATATATATATATATATATATATATATATATATATATATATATATATATATATATATATAATCAATTACAATGGATTATAACCAATTATGAATATATATGTTCTAGAATTAGTTCTAGTTTTAGAAAAACGTATCTCTTTTGTCCAGCAAAATTATCGGTCTGATTTTTCTTATCAACTCTTAAAAACAAAGTTTTCTTCTGACCAAGGAGAATTCTCCATTTTAAGTAGGTTACTTAGAACAGCAAATAACGAGCGCAATCAAACGTTCAAGTGACTTGGATTCATTAATGAGCATCAACAGAGACAATAAAGCACAACTATAATGGATTTAATATATGAACTATATATATATGGATAAATATAACAAAGAATACGTATATACAGAAGCGAAAGTAAAGTTCAAAGAATGGCAAATTACAGACAGTTAAAACCTTTGAGAGCCAGAAAAGAATCACAACTTACAAAAGTAAGCTTAAAACGCATCGAGGAAATGTTTCGATACTTGCATGGGTCCTTTTTTAGAAGCTGTGGTGAATGCACCATTCTGCTGGAGTTTCCGTGCGTTCAACCTGGCGTGTCCGATTGGTCTTTGTCCCGAGAGGGTCTTCAGCGGGATTTTCAAATGGAGTTTTAACTCAAAAGTAAAATGGCCGGAAAAAGAAGACTGAGCCAACAGGCATGTGTGTTGGTTTGTTATATAGCAAAAACCATCTACACTCCTCCTAGGTTGGACTGGCCAGTAGCCAGTGAAAAAAGCCTTTTGAATTCAAAGTTGGTTTGATGATCTTGATCCTCTCCAGACGCTACAATAGAACATGTTTGTAAATGTTGTCTAAAGCATCAAGCTGGATTTACCTCTACCTGCTTTCATTTTAGCACTTCTGTCAAGTGTGTTTGCGCATGGAAAAGATGGATAAAGAATTATTAGAGTCCACTATGAAGTCTGTGATTTTTTTTTTCTTCCACCAGCTATTCTCCTGTTGAATAATACAGTGTGCCCAGACACTGTATTCAATTTTTCTTTTTTTCTTTTTTTTTGACACAATTTAAGGTGAATATCATTATTGTGTGGCGTCAGAGAAAGTTTTAAGCTCTTTTCAAGCTGGCAGTTTGCTTTGTGCAATCATGATAGAACTGAGAGGAGAATGCAGTTTAAAGGGAGGTTGATCCAGATACAATCTGTGGAGAGAGTGTTGGATGTTTTATCTTCAGGCCATATGTCTGTTCAGAAGAGAGATGTGAGAAAGATTTCTGGACGGAAGTTTGGCAGGAAGCTGTGTTTTTATAATACCCCAGTGATGATGTGGGGGCTCACAAACATGAAAGCAGCTGCATTTATCATGGCACATATATGATAAACACATACACTACTGTAAAAATGTTTGGGGTCAGTAAGATTTGAAAGAAATTAATACTTTTATTCAGCAGAGGCATTATTTTTGGTCAAAAGAGACTTGTTATAAATGATTTATATTTCTTTTGAACTTTCTATTTATCTAAGAAAACTGAAAAATCTATTACTGTTCCATAGAAATATTAATCAGCACAACTGTTTTCAACATTGATAAAAATAAGAAATGTTTCTTGAACACCAAATCAGCATATTAGAATGATTTATGAAGGATCATGTGACACTGAAGACTGGAGTAATGGCTGATATTACATTTTAAAATATATTAAAATAGAAATTGTAATATAATTTTGATCAAATAAATGCAGCCTTGGTAAGCATAAGAGACTTCTATCAAAACTTTAAAAAATCTCACTAACCCCAGACTTTTGAACACTAATGTACTTTAAAGGAATAGTTTTCTGTTATCATTTATTCACCCTAAACCTATAGACTGTTATTTCTTACGGTAGCCCTGAACCGCATGGTTGAATAAGTCGTTATTTCGACGTAATAACCCATTATTTTGAGATATTATGTCATTATTTCAACATGTCTCATTATTTCGACACATTAAGTCATTATTTCAAAAGATCTTATTTCGACATTGTTGTTATTTCCACATATCTCATTATTTTGACATAATAACTCGTTATTTCGACATCTCATTATTTTGATTTTTTTAAGATATTCAGTCGTTATTTTGACAAAATAACTCATTATATATCAAGTTTAATAAAAGACGCGCAAAATCCAACGTCTTCAGTTACTTATGTCGAAATAACGAGATATCATGTTGAAATAACAAGTTATGATGTCGAAATAATGACTTAATATCTCGAAATAATGAGATATTATGTTGAAATAAGTTATGTCAAAAAATAATGAGATGTCGAAATAATGAGATATGTTGAAATAACGACTTAATATCTCGAAATAACGAGTTATTATGTCGAAATAACGAGTTATGTATGTCGAAATAACAAGATATTGGGTCTCATTCATGAAACACGAGCAGAATGAATTTTTGTGTAAATCGTGTGCAAAGTGGTTCTGGCGTAAATTTTCGGATTCATTAAAATGTTCGTATTTTCCAAATGTTAGTTGGTACGAAAGAAATCTACACCTGCTCCCAGCCACGCGTAAATAGTGCGTTTAACATCCGAACATTTGGGTACATATTTACACAGCATTTTGAAAAAAATATTATATATAGTCATTGTAATGTATAATGTAGATATGCTTGATGATGATGGTGGTCCTCCTCCAGTTTGAATACGATTTTTTTTCGAAGTGAACTAATTCGTGTTTTGCAGCTTTATGTCGAACCATTTTCTTTTCACTTCTGGGACTGTTCGAAACTGGGACTGTTCATCTGTTAACAGATGAAACTCCATTAACAGCATTCTGTAATATGTTGCCAAGCTTCCTTTTTTTGGGGCCTGATACGTCACTATATATGTACGCTTAAAATGTGGCGTTTTGAATGAACTTCTGATAATAAAACTTCAATTTCTGCATCTGAGAAATTTATCTTTTTCATTCGCTTTTGAGAAGACATGTTGAAATCCTTTATTTGGTGTCATAATATGATGCCCATATATAGTTGTCAGTCGGATTTAATGGGCGGGATTTATGGTAATTGAGAATGAGCGTGCACGCGCGTCCCATTTATGACCGATTGGAATTCATTAACACACACACATTTCACAATCACTTCTGACGTTTACGAATTATTTGTGAATCAGGAGATGAGTTTTCGGGAAGGTCTTTTTACGCGCAAATCACTCACATATTTACTCATATATTTACGAATGTTTCATGAATGAGACCCATTATGTTTAAATAATGACTTATGTCGAAATAATGACTTAATATCTTGAAATAACGACTTACTAAGTTAAGTGTTCTTTTTTCCCCACCATGTGGTTCGGGGGTTCCGTAATTTCTTTGAAACTCAAAAGGAGTAATCTTTACACCAGTAATCTTTACACCAGTAATTTCCATGCATCGACATGAAAAGTGAAGTATTTTGTGAGCAAAATGGAGCATTTTTTTTTGTGTTTTTCTTTTTTTGTGTGTATTTTTGTCCTTTTTGTAGCTTTACTGCTGTGGTCGCTATACGAACTTTCGCTGTAAAATTGGCAGGTAAGCCCTCTTGAGTATGAGCCACCACTTCAGAGTGAAAAAAAAAAAATAGCTTTCATCCAAATAGTCCGGCACTCAGAGTGATTGTGTTATTATAGTGTTAGCAGCAGATGAACCCCTGACCTGACATCCCAATATAGACACACACAAGCAGAAAAACACAAATGCACAGATCAATGGAACCAGGTGGATGAACCATCCATTTCCCAACAGGTCCCATGAGATGGATGTAAGGCCAGGGGGTCTGTAGAGAGGTTGCTTTCAATATGTGCAGCCCCATATATAACATTCTGTCAGGAAAGTGGTATAAATTGGTATTGGCAACAAATCCTTTTTTGTTCAAAGCAAGAGGAGCAGGAAGTGATCCATCTTGGAATTACTGGACTTCATAAATATTTATGCTGTGTTCCATTCAATTGAGAGGACCAGAATTTTTCGACTTTGATCAAATTTCCAGTTTGGAGTTTCAAATCAGAAATCACAAATTGACTTTGCCAGTATGTGTCGTTTGATGACATGTTGCATAGCAGAGACAGATTTTGATGTTAAAATACTTAGTTATTGCAGTGTTGGGCAAGGTACTTATGATTTAACTACAGCCAAGCTCAAATTCTTTTGAAATTGTAATTAAAGGATTAGTTCATTTAATTTACTCACCCCCATGTCATACAAGATGTTTATGTCTTTCTTTCTTAATTCGAAAAGAAATTAAGGTTTTTGAGGAAAACATTCCAGGATTTTTCTCCACATAGTGGACTTCACTGGGGTTCAACAGGGTTGAAGGTCCAAATTGCAGTTTCAGTGCAGCTTCAAAGCGCTCTACATGGTCCCAGCTGAGAAGTAAGGGTCTTATCCATAATATATAAATTTATATTCTTTTTTAACCACAACTGCTCGTCTTGCACTAGCTCTGTGATGTGCAACGCAGTACGTAATCATGTTGAGAAGGTCACGCATGACGTAGGAATGTCCATCTCAATTTCTCCTCCAACGTCATATTCGTTCGACATCGGTGTTTTACCTTTTGTTTGTAAAGGGCGTTTGATTTAGTCTTTGCACGTTCGCTTTGTAGACACTGGATCGGTACTTCCGCTTACGTCACGCGTGACCTTACCAACGTGATTACGTAATGCGTGGTCGAACGAATAATCAGGTTTTGCTTGGTCTGTTCAAAGTCACATATAGATGTCATATAGATATTTTTAATATTATTTTGTATTTATTATTAGTCAAATTTCTTCTGAAGAGATCACTTTATAATGATAAAGCTTTTAAGATTCTCTCATAAATAAACATTGATCAGTTACCATTACAATTATCTCACAAATTTTTGCTAACTCAATGTATTTGTTTTTACAATGGGGTAATTTTGTTGCAGTATATTACACACAGCACAAGGAAGCTTGATTTCAAATGGTAAATTAAATAAAAAAAAAGACAACTAAACAGTAATAAAATAAGAACAAATGAACAAATTACTAACTATTGCACAAATACAATAGAATAAAGATAGAAATTAAATAGACTGCTTTCTATTTTCAGGTAGGTCTAACTGTAGTAATCAGGTAAAAAACTGAATAAAAAACAAAGTAGGCAAATCAAATGTAAAATAACATTGGATAATCTTCATTAAATAAAATTAAATACAGATTAATCAATTAAAGTTACAGAAGTTAATCAGTCAAGAGCAGTAAGTGATTTTCTCTTTGTCTTTTGATTAAAAATAACATAGAGAGCGGCACGTTTATTCGGCTACTGTCCCTTTAAGACCTGACGAACGCACGGACACATCCTTCCTGAACTGTTTTACATTAATACTCACCAAGATGGGCATTGTGATATTGTTTCTGAGTGAATTTGACCATTAATAAACAGCGAAAATGAGGTTATTTTGGCACTTTTATGTCAAAAGCGGCTTTATTATGTGTCTGCGCTGTGAATGAGAGGAGGCGCGTGCGTCTCAACTCGCTGTCAGAGAGGAGAGCAAGCACGCGCAGCTGATATCGCTGTATCGATACTACAGAAAGGAGTATTGGTATCGTTTCAGATATTTCAGTATCGATACGTATCGAAATATCAGTATTTTTTAAAACACTATAGGCTGTGTACACGGCTTTTTAAAAATGGCGGGTCCTGGTGTTTCCCGTCAGCGTACACCTACGTCACTTACATTCTGAAGTAGTCGTGATTCGCCTCTCACAACGTAACATGCTCAAAACATGCAGAATAATGTAAGTGGATATTTTTCCTTGTAATCCCGCCTTTGAACGATTACGAAATCGTGGCATCTGTAATCGTAATCGCGATTAGAAATTCGATTAATTGTGCAGCCCTAATGGGGGTGAGTAAATCATCAGGAAAATTTAATTCTGAAGTTAATAGGGTTCTATGTTGTTTGTTCACTGCCACAAAGGAATGTGCTTATCATACATTCAGGACAGTCGTGATGGATGAATTTAGTCTTATCTCTGAAAGGATTATGACCGCAGTAGCATTTTCATCCAGAGGCAACTCCAGCACTTGTTTGCAAACAACATCTGTTGTCTTATATCACTCCTTGAGTTTATCTTTATCTCCAACCCTGGGGTTTAGGAAGTTGAACCAGAGATGTAAAATGTTAGAGGTCTTAGAGGCAGATGCATCTCATGGAGTTTTAATTGGATGGAATAATGGGCTTGTGCACTGAGCGGTCTCTGGTCCTCAGTGTTACAGAGCACAAAACCCCCTCTGACCTCAGAAGAGCTGGAGTTAATCAGTGCACTCACTGAAGCCTCAGATTCTATTTCTGTTTTTGTCTTCCACCTATTTTGGATGTGCTTTTCTGTGGTGTTATTATTTTATGTGAATGTATATGTCGTATGTATGTGCTTTATTGTCGTCTCACTCTGGGCTGCACTACTATAACTGTATTAAATGGATAATGAGCAATGCAATTAAGACACTTTTTGGCTGCAGAATGAGAAGACACTTTAATGGGAGCAGTGTTGTAGTTTGTAACGGTCAAATTACTAAAACCCATAAAAAGTATAAAGGCTTTTAGGACTTCATTTATTTAACAGAATTTTTAGTGAACTGCTGCTCCAATACCTGATATCGTCAATCTGAGGCCTGAGATTTTAAACACAGTTAATTATTTTTCATTCAATAAATCTTTATTTTATTTTTTAAACTGTCAAGTAAATTCAATGAAACAACTACATTTTATTTTATTTTATTTTATTTTATTTTATTTTATTTTATTTTATTATTTTATTCTAGCATTTCCCTGCATAAACTGCATAATCTTTTAAACTGTCAAGTGAATTCAATGAAACAACTAAATTTTATTTTATTTTATATTTTATTATTTTATTCAAGCATTTCCTTGCATAAACTGCATAATCTTTTAAACTGTCAAGTAAATTCAATGAAACAACTACATTTTATTTTATTATTTTATTCTAGCATTTCCTTGCATAAACTGCATAATTTTTTAAACTGTCAAGTAAATTCAATGAAACAAAATGTTTATTTTATTTTATTTTATTTTATTATTTTATTTTATTATTTTATTCAAGCATTTCCTTGCATAAACTGCATAATCTTTTAAACTGTCAAGTGAATTCAATGAAACAAAATTTTTATTTTATTTTATTTTATTTTATTTTATTTTATTTTATTTTATTTTATTTTATTATTTTATTTTATCTTATTTTATTTTATTTTATTTTATTTTATTTTATTATTTTATTCTAGCATTTCCTTGCATAAACTGCATAATCTTTTAAACTGTCAAGTAAATTCAATGAAACAACTACATTTTATTTTATTATTTTATTCAAGCATAAACTGCATAATTTTTTAAACTGTCAAGTAAATTCAATGAAACAAACTTTTTATTTTATTTTATTTTATTTTATTTTATTTATTCAAGCATTCCCTTGCATAAACTGCATAATTTTTTAAACTGTCAAGTAAATTCAATGAAACAACTACATTTTTATTTTATTTTATTTTTTTATTTTTATTTTTCAGATAAATTCTTTAACAAGATCCAAACATTTTTATGGAAAATTCTGAAAAGTCTGAAGCTGATCTTTAAGTTAAAATCATATAACACTGCCCTGCCACTTTCCTTGAAAATAATCACAGGACCTCAGAGTATTTTATACAGTATAGTACTTTCTTGTACTTGCAAATCACACAGGGAATTGCTTGAATATATATGATCTGCAGTTAGATGTCCCTTCACCTTTGCCCAACGTGCTTTTCACCTTAATTATATTTTATAGCTCATACTTTTTAAAGCTGTCAAGATTCTTATCATTTATATTGAGCGCCGGTTCCTTCTCCATTCAGCTATCCACCCTGCGTCACATAAAGCCAATTCACTTTGGTCCTTGAGGAGTTTTAGAAGAAAGTCATTTGCTGTGGAAACTTTCGCCCAGGGGAGTCATATACTTTTACTGTAATATTTGGGGACTTTTTCGGTTGCAAGTTTTCAACTCTTGAAGCACATATCCACAGACTGATACACATAGGCAACCTTTCAGAAAAGTAAGCTGTTCATCATAAGAAAAGTCCCTCTGGACTAATAAAAGCTTTTTAGACTGTGAACGTGACTACTTTTGCACATTTGTAATCCATTTAGAAATGGCCACGCTTCTATGTGATTGACAAATATGGTACTTTTACAGAAGAAGCATCTGTGCTTTGGGCAGATCTGTCTGTATTACTGCTCCTGCCTTTGTGAGTGAGTATTACTCAAATTTTAAGTACTCTTGGTGTAGCCATAAGTCTAAAACGTTCATTAAGTACAATGATGAATGAGTGAACGGATGGGGTAAGCACCACTATGTCCGTATTCAGAGCATGACAGGTCATCAGAGAATGGCAGAAAGAAAGATGGAGAGTGAGAAGGACCGAGACAGTGATTAAAACAGATATAAAAGAATGATGGCATGACAGATTGAAAGACGAAAGAGATGAAATGTCCATATTAAAAACATTATTAGCCTTTTGTGAAATAATTAATAAATGAAACTAAACTTAAAACAGTGTTTGAAAAACTTAAATAACATAAAGAACAAAAATACAGAATAGTTGTCTATATAAAAAAAAACTATATATAAAGTATAATACATATGTACTGTATGTATAGGGAATATAGTGTGTTTCACAGGTGGATTTGATGATTGTGGCTGAAAATTTCAAAATATCTTCATTTTACTGCCATTAAAATGTATTCTGACAGAGATGTTCTGCAGATATTTTTGGCAAGCTTTATTTTTTGTTTGTTTGTTTTTTTGTTTTTCAAGAGAACTAATTTTGTTGGATGGCCAATTCAAACTGCACAGAAAAACACCAACAAACGTTTGGTTTCACTCGACTGAACAATCAATCAGTGTTTGTCGGGTTTTGGAATGTCTGAGCAATGTGACTTGATTTTCCAACAAACGCCAACAAACTCTGATGTACTCTAATGTAAACATCCTATATCGATATGAAAGTACCCCAAACCTCATGAAAATCACACATCACATACAAATCATATACTATCATGTTTATTAGCTTCATGTTTCATGTGTAGAAACATCTCTCTGGGAAGAGAAAACACAAACAGACATCGGATGATGTGATCAGATCTCATGAATCAGTGGATAATGAATAGAAATGATAAATATTAAGCTAGCTTGTGTAAATATATCAATATTTCTCCAAGTATGCGCACTTTTGGACTAAAAGCCCTAACTGACGCTGATCAGTGCAGCTGTGTGAACACAAATAAACCACAGCAAATTATTATTTTGCACTTCTGTCACTGCAACCGAATTTTATCATAAACAGTGGACAAATATTGAAGCTGGAGTATTTAATCTTTCTAATGAAACAGTTTGTCCAGATCAACTGCAGTTCTCTGCATAAATTCAAGTACGCGCCTCGTCTTTACCGTCGCAGCAACCACGGCTTCACCTACAACCTCTTTCGTTTTGTACACCCTCTTTTCAGGCAAAAAATGACACGTAAAGACATTTGTCAGTGTCTGTTAAAGGGCAGTGTGAACATGACAGTTATTTTTCATAAAGTTCTGAATCCAGCGGCCAACTTGATTGTCTGTGCGGTGTAAATTGGCCTTTAAAAACATTACACTTTTTAAAAGTACACAGTATATTATGACAGTTACTTTTTTAATACTATGGAGGGTTTGCACGTGACGTCACCGTCGGCCATTATGACTGTGGTTACGCCCACTGAGTGGCAAAAAGACTGAGTGGCAGCATTGGTTTTCAGCGTGAATGCCATGAAAAACACACAAAACACATCTAAAATGTGAAAGAGCTTTGTGATTGACTGTACAAATAGATTTGACGAGAAATCTGAGGTATATTTGTACAGACTGCCGAAAGTTAAAGAAAAAAGAAGCAAATAAATCGCTGTAAGGCATAGAAACATGGATCTTCAGTTATCATTTTGGGTAAAAATGTTGGATTTTGGGGTATCATACCCTATATATTGTGTTGGCAATTCATCAATTAAATATTTACCATCTTACACTGCGTTCCAAATTATTATGCAAGTGACATATCAGTAAGATTTCAGTAGAATAAACATTCAGATTTTAGGTTTTCTAAGAAAATGTTTGTTTATTAGTTATCTAAAAAGACATGGATAAATAAACAATCAATCTCAGACAAAATAATTTGCCAGGTCTATGGAGACCCTACTTAGAGGTTGTTCCACATTATTAAGCAAGTCACAATTCTCATGCAATATGGGGAGGAAGAAAGATCTTTCTGAAGATGAAAAGCATGAAATGGTGCAATGTTGTGCAAAAGGCATGAAAACAACTAATATTGTGTGAAACTGAATGGAGATTATCAAATTATCATAAGATTTGTGAGTGATTTAGAGCACAGCAGAACTCGGTCAGATAAAGGCTTATTAATGAAAGTTGCTGTCAAAAAAATGAATTGTATTAAACGGGCAGCTATAAAAAAAGCCAGTGTTGAGCAGCAAACAGGTATTTGAAGCTGCTGGTGCCTCTGGAGTCTCAAGAAGCTCTCCATGCAGGCTGGCAGTTGTGCATAAAGATGCATTTTAGCCGTTCTAACGTGGTGAATGGCCACCACGTTCCAACAAGGCGTCAACAGGGAGCTGGCGGGTGATGATTTGGGCTGGAATATAAGTGAGATGGAAGGTCCCTTTAAGGTCTCTGAGGGTATTAAAATGACTTTTGCAAGATATGTGGAGTTCATAATTGGCCATTTTCTGTTATGGTATAAAAAGGAGGATAGTGCCTTCTGAAATACAATGCACTATGCACTATCCCATGCTGCAAAAAAACACCACAGCACTAAAACTGTATGAAAATGTATTTCTACACCCACTGTAATTGTTTCTCTTTGTGAGGTTTGGTTAGTGGTGGCAGAAATGCATCTTTACGCACAACTGCCAGCCTGCATGGAGAGCTTCTTGAGACTCCAGAGACATCAGCAGCTTCAAATACCTGTTTGCTGCCCATCACTGGCTTTTTTTATAGCTGCCCTTTTAATACAAATTTTTTTTTTTTTGACAGCAACTTTCATTAATAAGCCTTTATCTGACCAAGTTCTGCTGTGCTCTGGATAACTCATAAATCTTATGATAATTCGATAATCTCCATTCAGTTTCAAACACTATTAGTTGTTTTCATGCCTTTTGCACAACATTGCACCATTTCATGCTTTTCATCTTCAGAAAGATCTTTCTTCCTCCTCATATTGCATGAGAACTGTGACTTGCTTAATAATGTGGAACAACCTCTAAGTAGGGTTTACACAGACCTGGCAAATTATTTTTCCTGGCTGCATGTCAATATCCATGGATAAGGGTTTCTTAGACAAGTTGTAAGGAGCATTATCGAGTCCAACCTTTAGTGTAATTGTTTGTTTTACTCGCGTTTTTTCGCAGTTTATCCTGCGTCTATCTAAAGCAATGTACTTATGAAAATAGTATTAAAATAACAAATTTGAAAATGCTCAACAGCAACCTTGCAGGTGACAAATTGAATATATGTGTAAAGATAGATGCTTATATTCTTGTATTTGGGGTACAGCAGTAACCTCTAAACTACTTTGCTAAATAAAGAACAAGTGATACGCTGTGTTCTGACATTTGACGTAACAGTAGAGCAGATTCACAGACCTGGGTTTCTAACAAAGCGTGATTGCTGTGTGCATTAGCCACTGTTCCTGATCGCTGTCAGGATATTGGAGTAATTTGGGGAAAACAAGCAGCCAAGCTGATTTCTCATCCTTTTTCTATTCCCATCACTATAGAGAAGCAGAAAGGAGAGAAATGTCAGGGATGGCGTGGTCAGGGCAGGTGTTTTTCCAAATGCCAAGCATTTTCCTCATTCACTCCGAAGGGCGTTCGCACTGACAGCGATGAAATCTCTGGAGGCCTTTGAGTCTTTGCTGTTGGTTTCTTGTTGGCTGCTCAACTTTCTAGTCGACTGCATGCATTCCCATTGGTAGTCGCAGCATCACCCGCTGCTCATTTGCATGAAGTTATGTCTCATGTTGTTTTAAATCGACATCTCTCATTGAAAATGAATAACTGCAGGTTGCTTTGAAGCTACAAATTCCTTCAGGACAAGGAGCAAAATGCATGAAAGATAAAAAAAGAGATGGAGGAAAGAAGGATACTTTTTATGTTTCCTAAAACAGAAGTCAAGTTTCAATATATGCAATATGGACTACTTTTATGATGCTTTTAAGGTCTTTTTTTTTGTCCTTTTTGGAGGTTTATAGCCATTTATAGCAGTGTTCTTTTGTAAAATAGCAGCGTGCACATTCTTGAGAATTTCTCATTTTGTGTTTCACAGAAGAAAGAAAGTCATACAGGTTTGGAACAACTTTAATCTTTTTTTTTTTTTCCAGAGTCCTCACTCACATCCTCAGCGGTTTGATGTGTTTCCTGTAATAACCGTATCTGGTATCTCATGGTGTTTGAACACTCTGGAGTGATACACTGAAAAGAAATGCCGGGAGATAAACCTGAGCTAATGATCGGATTTTCACTAGGGAAAGCAAGAGCTTGTATCTGCTGCATTGATTTCAAATACCTCTCTTGTGTTCTTTGGGAAAACAAAGCTGCACAACACCATAATTTATTAATATCACGATTACTGCAAAGCCTCTTTAATTACCTTCAAGCGTCTTTGGGTTGGCAAAGGGGCAGTACGGGTATTGATCTATAAAGAGACCTGGAATGAAACTGAGATAAGAAGATAGTGATGAAAACAGAAAGAGGGTGAGATAAAGAGAAATTGAGCTGGTGTGCTGTTGTGATGAGTTAATCCCACAGTAAGAGCTTTACATAGAGACATATTTTACTCAGAGTCAGACTGACAAAAGAAGAAACTATGAGTGAGATAAATGAGTGACAAGCAGAGGGAGCATGGGAAAAAGATAAAGAGAAGATCAACGAGTGGGAGGATGAATGGATGAGATGAGGATATTGTCTTGGGAGACTGTCAGAACGATGCAGAAGAAATGTGTGGCGCATTTGTAGCACAGGACTGAACTAAAGCTACAGCATGTCTCTGTTTTTGGTGACAATTCAGTTTCTCATCCAATACTGAGAAATGAAGTGATTGATGTATTAAATTTACAGTAAAAGCAGGACTACATGCTTTGCCATTTAAATTGAATCTTTTGATTTTAGTGGCATGTGGTGGACTGAAATAAGGAGGCAAAATCCTCTCTCTCTCTCTCTCTCTCTCTCTTTATCCAGTGTTTTTTTTTAATCCAGTGTCTAGATTAAAGTCATTTGGAATGCCATATATTCTATGTATTTAAAGGGGTGGTTGATTATGATATCACTTTTTTAACTTTAATTAGTATGTAATGTTGCTGTTTTTTACATAAACAACATTTGCAAAGTTATGATGCTCAAAGTTCAATGCAAAGGGAGATATTTTCTTTTAAAGAATTTGCTGTTTAAGGACTTGTTTAAGGACAAACGGCTGGTAGGAACTATGACGAGCTGGGTCAATTCAATGCTGGATTTGCACGAAAGATTAACATGACGGCACATGCTAGTCGATGAGTTGAATCAACTCCACAGCAACTACATAAATGTATCCACTAACCGTTCAGAAACATCCATTATATAAGTCGTAACTTCTTCCTGAGTCTCTCCATCAGTGTCCAACTCCGGTTTGAACAATGTAAGGCTGAACGTCGTTAGTGACAATCATCATTTTGGCTGCGTGACATTCTCCAGCTTTGTTGTTGATGTGTATCCGAGGCATGAGCTGTTAAAGCTCCACCCTTTTCTGTAAAGGGGGCTGGGAGCAGCAACTCATTTACATTTAAAGGGCATTTAAAGGGGCACACACAAAAACATGTTTTTGCTCACATCCAAATAGGGGCAAATTTGAGAAGCTATTATAAATGATCTGTGTATTTTGAGCTGAAACTTCACAGACACATTCTGGGGACACACTAGAGACTTGTATTACATCTTGTAAAAGGGGCATTATCGGTCCCATTTAAATTTAACAAATATGATATTTGAGAGAAAAAAGTATAGTTAAAGGTGCTAAATAGGATGTTTTGTTTTATAAATTTTTTGCAATATTACTTGAAACTGTCTTTACTATTTTATATGTATATAATATTAATATACATCATCTGTGCATGAGGTAGGGCCTTAAAACATCAGCCAATCGTTTACGCGATCATCGCGTAAACGATTGGCCCTCTGGCTTGTCAATCACTGCCGTGACGTTCCTTGTGCGAGACGTGCACGGCTGCGCGCTCCAGTAACTTTCCACACTCCACAGGCGCAGCATGCAATGTTTTTGTCAGGAGACAGGAGTAACAACTGCAGATTATGAGTTACCTGCGGTGAGTCCGAAATAATGAATCCACTAACACGACACAGCGAATGCCGGTGGTAAACAAACACTCGTGTTCCAATACCAGTGTTTACGAGTTTTGGGAGGCGTTCCTTTGAGCTGTGAAGGAGGGGGGCTGTTCTTACGCATGCGCTCATTTCAAAAACTCACTAACAATCTTTGGATTCTCAGTCGACGAAAAAATCCTCTCTATCACCTTTAAGTATAGTATATTTTAACATTAACACATTAAGACACATATTGAATTTTTTTTTTACATTATCACTGTTTAATTTTTCATTCTACTTTCTAAAGGATGGTTGGAAATTTTATTTTTTGGTATTGTTTTATCCTTTTTTTAGTCAGATATTTACATTTTCATTAACAGTCATTATTTAAATTTTCAAAACAACATATTGCCTTTAAAATATCATTTTTTTTACATTTAAATATTTAGTTTAGGCTTTAGGTTTTTGGAAGGGGGCCCTTTCAAGGTAATCATCATATTTTGGGGTCCTTGGAAAATGAGTATTATTATTTTAGTATTATTTATATACTTTTACAATATTTATTAATATTTTGAATGAGCTTTTATTTGTACATTTTCAATTTAGTTTAAGTAGTACATTTGTTATGTAATATAATGAAGTTTAAAGTTCAGGGAAGGAGGAGATGGGAACTGGCGAAAGTTCGTGAATCTACGAACGTAAATCTTTAATCACAAAATAAACAAACAACAAAACGAAAGTAAAGCGGCAGCCCCTTACGAACGACTGCCGCATATAAACATAATAAAACAACGTAAAGTCCAGGGGCCTCATTTATAAAACTTTGCGTAGATTTCATCCTAAAAGTGTACGTACGCGCAAAAGCTAGATTCTGCGTACGCACAAAAAAAATCTGATTTATACAACCATGCGTAAGCAAGATCCTGCGCACAAATCCCTTTATAAATCCCAGTCAGTGGAAGATTGTGCGTATGTGCATCTCCACCCTGTCTCCTCCCCGAAATCACCATATATGGAGCTTACGACGCCTAGTTTTACTATGCATAACCTCATCTGCATATCATTTCCATACATATTCCCATCCACGTGACATCCACGGTTAACACCGTCAAAGGTACAAGACATTGGAAAATATTAGATATGGACTATAAATGCAATTTGTGCCACACATTATGTTGATAAAGATAATCCAATATCCTCTTTGTTTTAGAATAAATATATCAAAATATCCATAAAAACAAAATTGTATAAAATACTTCAGATAAAGGTTTTAGAATAGAGATGATTCATTCATTTCCACTGGCCAGATAGTATTTTAATAGTTTTAAACAATTCAAATCAAATTTATGCAGTTTTGCTGATATACATATCTTTTAGGAAGTTTATAGGCTATTATTTATAGGCACTTATTTATTGCAGTGTAAATACAATTGTCTGAAACGGCGTGTCACTGACAAAGTATTTTTAAAAGAAAACATGCAAATCTTACCGTTTTACTCAAATTATATCCTTCAAATGGTAATTATTTGAAGATCCTTCACACGAACACCTCCTGCAGCTGTAGTTGTACAGTAAGATATTATTGGACCTATTCAAACTGGACAACGGACCGTTCGACCACCGAATCCAGCAGTGTCTTCCATAATATCCAAGTTAAGTGTGCATCACTGATCGTCATTCTTGAAAACATATTTTGTCATAACATCTGCAGTTTAGTTTAAAGAGGAATTATTGTGCTCCCAGCGCTCCTCGCTGCCATTAAAACAGCGTGTCACTGGAAAAGTGATCGAAAGTAGCACATCTACTATCTCAATTCATATCACTTTTGTCTCCCCTGAGTGGGAGCATCCATTATGATGATATGTTATATACGCACATACCTTTTTATAGCTCATTCATTAAAAAAAAATTGGTAAATTCAAAGTATTTGCACCTGGTTAGGAATGCTGATAATGATAATTCAGGTTGATGCAATTTGATTTATTGGGTGATGTAATAGGATAATTTAGAAGTTTTTCATTTTAAATAGTTATTGCTATTTGGGCCAGTTGGTGTCGCCAAAACACATACTCTTCTAAAAGAGTGCGTACGCACGGTCAAGAGCATCCTTACGGTGCGCACTTATTTACGGCAAGTTTATTTTTTATAAATCCCGATATGTGCGTGGAAAAATGCGTACGCATATTTCTATGCCCATTTTGTGCGTACGCAATGTTTATACATCAAGCCCCTGGCCTGGTCCTCTCTTGTCTTGCATTGTCTTCACTCTTCCTTTTTTACCCTTCTGGAGCTCCTCCACGGAACTCATTAACACTCCATTAACACTCATTAACACTCCGTTCCCACGGCTCTCAGCCCCGCCTTGCTAGGCACATGTGCTTTTGTCATTATTATTATTGTTATTTCGATTTTAGTACTCCAACTTATACTTATTTATAACAGCTCTCATTCAACTTAACCCAAATAACTGAAAACCCCTAGTCTAGGATTTGTACGGTCTTTATTTTTGTATTTGTAAATTTAGGCTATACAGCAATGGAGAAGGCATATTTTGTGCAGTTTCTTCATTATATGTGCTCTTAACTTAACTTGTGCTCTTTTGTATTCCCTTTTTAAGGTGGGCATGAATATTTAAAATGTATTTGTCTATGGGTGTGTTCTTTGCAGTCAGTCACCATAATTGACTTTCTGTTTACCTCATCAAAACCTTCTCTATTGTTCCACAAATTTGACCTGACCACACCACTCTACCATATTCAACCTCTGGATGTCCAGACTGCCTCATCTCCTGCGTCATCACGACCCCCATTCACTTCCCGCCCTGCTCTGCCACCACCGGCCCACCCACCTTCTCCTGTCTCTGCCCCATCTTCTCCACAGGTGGGAGATCAGATCCTGGAGGTGAACGGACGGAGTTTCCTCGGCATCCCACACGATGAGGCCGTGCGAGTGCTGAAGTCTTCACACCATCTGATGATGACTGTGAAAGATGTCGGGCGACTGCCTCATGCCCGCACCGTAGTGGGCGAGACCAAGTGGATCGCAAGCTCGCAGATCACAGATAGTTCTGCCAGCAGCAGTGTCACAGGGTGAGTGTGAGGGGGGGATGGGAATGTGACGAAATAAGGAATGAGAGAGATAAGGGAGTCATGTGAATAGATGGAAAAGCAGTATTAGCTTATTAGTATCCAATTCAGATCATCGAAGGTCAGCAGCAAAAATATTGGTTAATAAAGTGAAATTAAATACATAAAGTATATATTTTTTGTTATTTAACATATTTAATTATATCAGGTTTGTGTAATATTCTGAGTTTGCATTTCATATTGATGGAAAAACTGAATCTGTTTTTGTGCAAGTGAGATGAGTAAATACATGCTCACATCTAGTCTAGAACTACCATCATGGTTCACACAACGTTACAACGCCTCTGCACTCCCGATTTCTCTGAACATGGTGACAGGAGAGGTGTCAGGCAATAAATGGGAAAACTATGTTACTGGCATTGCTTATAAGAAAAAGTAACTCAGATATTTTGTTGTAAATTTAAAAGTATTGTTACTTAACTAGTTACTTGAAAAAGTAATCTGATAACGTAATTCAAGTTACTTGTACTCCAACATTGGTGATATTTCTGTCAGCTCTATCTGTTTGAATAAGAGCTGTCAGTTAATTTTTTGTGCAATAATTACACAACTCTTACTATATAAGATATGTAAGATATGATTTCTTTTATTTTTAAGTCACCTTAGTCATTTCAGTAAATAAATAAGTTAGATATATTGAATCTTGGCAAAAGGCTGAAAAATATTGATATATGAATTTGGGCTTTGCTAAATCTAGTATGTCAGACTCTACTGCTGGCTAGTGTTAATGGAGCAGTGAAAATAAAATTATAAAAATGTAAATATCCAAGATTCACAAGCTCTTGGCATGTCATTTACAAACAGATTTGATGGTCTCCAACATCCTCCAGTGAAGAAATGTGAAGCCACCAAAAGTACAGTAGCACTACCGTAACTGAAAAGCCTAAGGAAATCATATTTGTAATACAGGCTTATGAGTAAGCTTTGGCCTATTATACATTTCCAGAAGTGTTTGCATGTCCCTGTCTTGTAAATTAAGCAATATGCAAACTAAAACTGACAAATAGTATGCTGATTTGTTCATTTGTTCTTAAATATAGTACAAATCACATCTTGTGTGGTGTGACTTAACATTCCTGTTTAATAAATTAAAAATGTACTGTACAGTTCAGCCAAAGTAATTTAATTAGGACTGAGGTGAAGCTTCCAGGCTTAGTTAAATTTATTGTTTTAAGAGATTATACAATAGCTGAGTTTCAATTATTTTTTTCTGAATATCAGCATCTTTCCACTCGCTCTTAGAGGACTGTAAATTGTAAGGAGTCTGTTCATGGGATTACTCCTTCCAGACACTGATGGTCTTTCTCGGCCTGTTTTGAGAGTATGAACCTCTGTGTGTGTGTGTGTGTGTGTGTGTGTGTGTGTGTAGGTGTGTATGTGTGTGTGTGTGTGTGTGTGTGTGTGCAGGACACTAACAGGATCATAAAGCAGCTCAGGTGTGTCTTTCTTGTGCCAGCTCTCTGGACCTTCTCTTTAATGGAGGTTAGCTGATGAAGTGAGCCGGGTGCTCTGCTCTCATGCCAGGAGAAAAATGCAAGGTGGCATTTTATAAAAAGGCTTATTATCAAGCTTCTGATGGTCAGGCGTATGAACTCAAGCCAAAGCCAAGGACAGAACTGGCACAGGGAAGTGTTTGCACCTATCATTGTTTCAGACCAAATGGACTCTTTGATGAATTGCTATTCTTGATATGACTGCAAAAAGGCTGCAGAGTGAATATGAAACTAGCACAGCCATGTTGGAAATCGGTTGTCTGGCACAATGGTCAATTATACAGTTTAGTGGTCATTATAGAGTACAAACACATTTGATCTGATAATATAGCAATTGACCATTCAGCTTCGTAATAAAAAAAAGCATCTAAAAAGCATCTAAATCTTAAACCAGAAACTAGATCAGTTTCATACATGGCAGGTGTCTCTGTATGATTCTGCATCTATTTGTGGATTCTTGAAGAGGTTGTAGATCATGTATATGGTATTGATTTCTCCATATTTACTTCTCTCTCACAGCCTCTCTCTGGACCAGGGAGCATCAGCATCAGTAAAGGTGAGTACTTTGTTTCTATATTTGAACAGGATGTTCTTCCCTGTTTGGTTTCAGCAGTGTTAAAAGAGCGAGCAAGATTGTGAAGGTGAATTTTGAAGCACTCTTGGCAAATCCTGATGGGCTTCAGACTATTTAGATAGCTGTACCCTGTTTATTGTCTTTCTCACAAGAATCCATAAGGGTCATGCAACTATGCAGTACATTTTCATATCCCCATCATATTTATCTTAATTAGGCCAGTCAAATGATTTTAAATTTTAAACAAATTAACTGCATCATTGGACAAATAATAAATTATATTAAATATTAGTTAAATGTGATCTAATATTAAATATTAGCTATTAAATATTAGCTAATATTTAAATATCTTAATACATTATTCCCCGTTTTTTTTCTAAAGCATGTTTATAAAAGCTACTTAAATGGCCTACTTCTGGCTTAAAGATGTAATATGTAAGAATTTTGCAGTAAAATATTCAAAAACCACTAGGCCAGTGTTATATATTTTGTTCACTTGAGTACTTACAATATCCCAAATGTTTCCAAATATTTGTAAATCGTGAGAAAATTGTAATTTTAACCAAGGCTCCGGGACGTGTGAGGAGTCGCCTGTCAATTGCGTCATACCCGCGTTACCCTCGGTTTCCGGTTTTATTTTGTAGAAACCATAGAAACACCAAAGACGCTTTAATATATTACATGTTTTAATAGACAAGGGAACATCTGTTTTGATATATTTATAGATAGAAAACTAATCATTGTTATACTGCTCAACATTGTTAATCATTGTTATACTGATTTTCTTGCGAGTACCATGCTTTACCATGCATCAGAGTAACGTTATAACATCATTTTCAACACACTCAAATGTATCTAATTTGATAAACAGAGCTGTGTTACCTCATACTCATGACCGGAAAAGCACAAGTGGCATAATAAAAGTTCCGCTGCTCGTGAGGCGTGTGTTGCGCAATTGCTCCAGCGGCCTCGTTCAGCTCCCACAACACTCGGTCCTGCTCTGCTTCATACTACAGTAACGTTAATAATCGCATCCATGAACATGATTTCTTCATAAGTCCTATCCCTATTCTTTTGCACAGTCTGTTGAGGTAAAGTCCACATATCCCACGATTCCGCGCTCAAACTTGCCTTCATTAAGCTACGCCTTTGTTTTGAATAGGCCTCTAGCGACCTCTAGCGGACAGAAAATTTTACATATTGCACCTTTAACCTAAGTCCTGTCTGTGAAACCAGGCCTAAATTACCTGTAATATATCATATTTCATATTAAAAGCATGGAATCTGTTTTTCATTTTGCATACTTCCTGACAAAAAGTAAGAAATTATTGTCAGTTTAAGATACTTATAACAAAACAGAGGTCAAAAAGACTTTGAACTTTCTAATGATGTATAGTTTGTCAAGATTAAATAAAGATCACTTTACTAAAATATAAATCTTAGTAGTTTAATATAAAAAAGACTTCAGCCACTGGTGCTCCACTGCATGTTAAAATATTTTAATATAAAATATTAAAGTAAAATGTTTTAACTATATTACATTAAATAAAATTATTATTATTTGTAGAGCCATTAAATAAAGAAAATTCAAATACATTACATTATTAATTTTAGACATTCAAAAAGTGGTTTCAGAAGGACTTAGTAAGTGCCTGAGCTTGACCAGAACATATGATATATGAAAGTATGGTGTACTCTTTGAACACCTCCCTACGTTACATGAAAGAAATATTCATTTTGAAAAAGTTACAGAGTTCAAAAAGTACTGCATAACAAGAATTTAACATAATCAAATGCCTCCAGGATCATTTCTGCAGGTCTATTTATGTTCAAAGAGCCTCCCTTTTGTCCTCCATAGTGAGAATATATATTGTCATTATGCAAATGAGTCAGCCAGCGATTATGCTGCATAATAGATCAGACTCATGTTTTTGCATTGCTTTGATAACCTAAAGAACCGGTCCTTGTGTGCTTATTATCAATCTTAGCCAGACTAATAAAAAAAAAAAAATAAATAAATAAAAAATTCTGCATCACAGATCCTATCATATTTGGACAGAGTCCCTATCATTATTGACGAACCACAAGGTTGATATTGGAACAGGTTGATTAAGGGCTCTAACTCTTGCTAGGCAATCATGTACCTGTTACTGTACAGCTCTTTCCATACTGCAGCCCCAAAGAAAGCTGATGGGGGATGTGCGTAAGTAATGAGGGAACAGGAGAACTGAAAGACACAGGAAGGGCAAGAGATGGAAGAAAATAGGATGAAAGAGGAAGGTGCTATCGCTGTAAATTTTCATCTTGGTCTGGGTAAAGAGGGTGTCAGGTAGACGTTGCTAGAAGGCTTCGATCCCTTGGGTATATGGTATCCACGCTTATCTGTATTCAGACTGGTTTCCGTAAAAGTCTCAAGCACGTAACCCTGTGTGTGTGAGTGGCGTAGAGCTATATTATAATATATATGAAAGAACAGGAAATAATAGGAGGGTCTTTTCTGTTATGCAGTAGCTTTTGAACTGTGACTCGAAAATGAATATGCTTTTTGTGTAATATAAGAAAGTAGTTCCAGAAAAGCATATACCATGTGTTCTGAACAAGTTCAGGTACTTAAACTTTATTATTAATTATAACTTGATTAAATGAAGCACTAAAGTTAGCAATTGAAAGTGACAGATTAAGAATATGTTCATTTAACCATCTTTTAAAATTGTTATATTATCATATTGATTTCTATATTGTGCTGTTGTTTTTAAACTAAACATAAAGCCACTTCCTGCAGGATGATGTTATGAATTGGCTTTTTTAAAGGCATTTATTTAAAAATAAATAAATAAATAAAGTGATTTTCAAAATATTAACAGAATGTAAAGTGATATTGTGGACATTTATAAATTGTTTATCAATTAAAACAATGTTTTGCTTATTCATTTGGAGAAATATAAATAAACACTTTTTAATAAATTTAATATATTTTAATAAATTTAATATATTAAATTTATTAAAATATTTTAATAAATTTAATATATTTTAATAAATTGGCAAAAATATTAGTAGATTTATTTAAAATTATCACATAGTTTTCAATGTGATCAATTTCAATCAATTTTGAAACAAACTAATATGATTTCTATCATTAAAAAATGTGAGTATAATATTTTATCAAGTATGTTAAAGGGATATTTCACTCAAAAATGGTAACCAAAACTGTTTGGTGAGTAAATGATGACAGAATTTTGCTTTTTGGGTGAACTGTCCCTTTAAAGGTGCCCTAGAATTAAAAATTGAATTTATCTTGGCATAGTTAAATAAAAAGAGTTCAGTACATTGAAATTACATACAGTGAGTCTCAAACACCATTGTTTCCTCCTTCTTATATAAATCTCATTTGTTTAAAAGACCTTCGAAGAACAGGCGAATCTCAACATAACACCGACTGTTACGTAACAGTCTGATCATTAATATGTACGCCCCCAATATTTGCATATGCCAGCTCATGTTCAAGGCATTAGACAAGGGCAGCCAGTATTAATGTCTGGATCTGTGCACAGCTGAATCATCAGACTAGGTAAGCAAGCAAGTAAAATAGCGAAAAATGGCAGATGGAGCGATAATAACTGACATGATCCATGATAACATGATATTTTTAGTGATATTTTGTCTTTCTAAATGTTTCGTTAGCATGTTGCTAATGTACTGTTAAATGTGGTTAAAGTTACCATTCTTTCTTACTGTATTCACAGAGACAAGAGCTGTCGCTATTTCTGTCGCTATTTTCATTTTTAAACACTTGCAGTCTGTATAATTCACAAACACATCTTCATTCTTTATAAATCTCTCCAACAGTGTGTAATGTTAGCTTTAGCCATGCAGCAAAACCTCAAACTCATTCAGAATCAAATGTAAACATCAAAATAAATACAATACATGCAGCATGTAAACTTTGTTTATGCACTGTTTAAGGCAAGCGCGAGCTCCGGGGGCAGAGAGTGTGAGAATTTAAAGGGGCGTCAGCATGAATCGCCGCATTTCTAATGATGCCCCAAAATAGGCAGTTAAAAAAAATGTATTAAAAAAAATCTATGGGGTATTTTGAGCTGAAACTTCACAGACACATTCAGGGGACACCTTAGACTTATATTACATCTTGTAAAAAAATGTTCGATGGCACCTTTAAGCTTTATGTTAGAGACATGAAAATGGTCTGCATAACAGGAATTACTAATAAGGAAATTTAAAAATATGGACAGAAGAGAGTGCAAGAATAGAATACCTAAAAGACAGAATGCGGTGAGAGTGTGAAAAGGGATAAAAGCAGCAAGGTGACCCACCCAATGAACAGGGTTTTACAAGGTCTTCCTCTGTAAGCCGTCGTTTATGCACAAAACAACGGATTCCAATAAAGCCCAAGCAGTGCATGAGCACTAACTTATTACGATGGGGCTGATTATTGCATACAGTGGGAATGACAGGCTAAAGGACACAGTTAGATGAAGTGTCTGGGTTCATGTCTGTGGGCTATGAGCTTTTGCAGTAAACTACTCACTTTGTATTCCAAAGACTTGCAGCTCTGCGATGCTTCGGAGGACATTGATAAGTTACATACATCAGTTTTTGCAAGAAAGGCACATTCAGCCATAAATCACTCCTGATCTGTAGACATAAGCGTGTAATTGTATGTAGACACACATAAGTTATGCATTTTCAGTGAAATAACACTAAAATTACAGTTAATATTATAATTAATTGAGTCTTAATAGCTGCAGTACAAAAGCACAAGTTGCACTGCTTAATAAGAATATTTATATATATATATATTAATTATATCTTTGTGGTTATATAGCAAATAGTTTTTCAGTCTTTCAGTTCCCTAAGAAGATTTTCCTGTGTTTGTGCACAGAACGATCCAAGCGTATAAATTGATAATCACATAAATGCTTCATTATGTTTTCATCAGTGTACATTTAAAGCTCCCTCTAAACTCTTAATAATTGAGAAAGTTATTGCACGAAGCTCAATGGGTTTTTTGGGGGGGGGGGGGGGGGTGTTGATTAATTGTAGGTCGGATAGGAGCAAGTTAAACAAATAGGGGGCAAACACAGACAATGTTTTGGTTCGTTATTTTTCAGAAACTGTTGTAGAAACTGTAAAAACTAATTTCTGAGTTAGATATTTAAGAGTGAGTTCACGTCTGTTTGTATTTTACGCTTTCTGCCTAGTTTAACACTCACAATGCTCACAAAATAGAAACTAGTCAACCTGAGAGCCATCTCAGTCATATGAGAAAAATTATTTTGCAATACTACAATTATTCTGCCTCA
This sequence comes from Chanodichthys erythropterus, assembly GCF_024489055.1. NCBI lineage: Eukaryota > Metazoa > Chordata > Actinopteri > Cypriniformes > Xenocyprididae > Chanodichthys > Chanodichthys erythropterus. Next base: position 16,570,662 of record NC_090242.1, on the reverse strand, counting down.
GAAGTTTTCTTTAGTGGTGTGATGTTTTTTGCTTATTTAAAGGCCATAACTCCTCACTGTGTGACCTTGTCGAATCTTTGCTGAGTAAGGCACTTATTTCCACTGCCTGATGTGAAATCTCTATATATCCCAAGTGAGGCTTACGTTGTTTGACGCCAACCCCGTCTTTGGCAACTCATTGCAGCTTAAACCCATTTCAGCGGCCCTCATTTTGAAGCTAATTGAATTCTCCAAATTGACATTGGCCTTTTAAGACGAGAACTACGGTGGCCCTCAGGGGGCTCAGCACAACGGCATTAGCAAAGTAAAGAAAGCACAATAAAGCACAAAAAAGATTAAGCATTTCTGAAATTATTTCAGGATATTGGTGGCTGGCGGGTCGACACCTGAGTAATTCTCTCACTTCTGTAATATTACACTTAAAAAAGAATGGTGACATATATAATTTATGTGCATAATTGCCAACTGCCGCATAAACTAAAACAAAACAACAACATAAAGTTCCAGACCTGTGCCCGGTTGCATAAAGCACCTTAAGTTTTTCCCTTAAGTATGACACTTAAGGCGTGATTTCCCCTTAACTAAGGGAATGACGTAAGGGTGTTGCATATAATCTCTTAAACTGTTCTCTTACAGTAGGTAAGGGAAACCATTAAGTGTTTCACGACAGCATCCCAAGTTTTGCCGTTATAAAATTCTTCTGTTGCCATGGACCCGTTATTTGTTAATACATATCGTGGTAAGTTTTCACAGAAAACAACATAAGATGGATAAGGAAAACAAAATATGAAAGAGAACGACCAGACAAGAAACTCAAAATTGATAGTTTACTCAAAATTGAGATTTCTGCCATCATTCACTCATCCTCATGTCGTTCCAAACCCATAAGACTTTCATTCATCTTTGGATAACAAATACAAATATTTTTAATATTCTCTCATCATTTATGTCCATTTATTGAAAGACATCCTTATAATTACGGCTGTGTCGGAAGCTCAAGCGTGCGCGCAAGAACCAATGAGGTTTGTTTTTGCGTGTGATGCACGCACGTTTGCGCTTCCGTTGACCATATAAGATATGTGCTACATATGTGATTTCATCAATGTTTGTGAATAAACCGCTAAAGTACAATTTGATTATCATATAAAGCGGTCAATCGTGTCTCGTTAGAAGACTTGGATTGAACCTACTCACTCCGTGTAACACTTAAGGTGAGGTTTGCCTAACCTTATGTTATACTTAGGGAATGACAGTTAAGGGGCTTTATGCAACACTTACGTTTTTTTAAGGGATTACTTAAGTGAAAAATACATACATACATAATTCTTAGGGTTTATGACTTTTCACCTAAAGAAACCCTTAAGTAATACATAACAGTTATTTTCTGCAACACCCTTAAGTTTAAGTCAAGTCAAGTCAAATTTATTTATATAGCACTTTTACAATTGGTAATTGTTCAAAGCAGCTTTACATATTAGAAGCACAGAAAAAGGGAAGTGGTTAAAAATAAGCTGTACAACCAAGCGTGGTAATGTGTAACATATACAAGATGGTGCTACATTAAGCCAATGTCGGCTGACTCCCAGGGGTGGAAAAAAAACCCTAGGAGAAAAACCCAGCGTGCTAGCACTGGGAAAAAAGTCCTAGGAGGGAAAAAACCCCTTGGAAGATATATATAATATATGTAAATGGATATGGAGATCAAAATCTGAATTATACATTTTTATTATAGAGATTAAAAATAGATTATATATAAATATATGTAAGCGGATACGGGGATTAAAAATCTGAATTATAGATGCAGCCAGAACTGGGTCTGTAGGCCCATTGTCTCCTGGGCTACGTTGTAGTCAGGTCCAGACACAGGTTCTCCATCTGATCTGGATACGGCCTGGATCCAGCACCCGGCAAACCTCAGGATAAGCAGAGAGACAGATATTAGCGGAGATGCCATTCTTATTCTGATGTACAGGTATATCTAGTGTTATAGGAAATGTTCTCGGTTCCGGCCGACCTAAATATTGCAGCGTAACAATCCTTTAACGGATTTGAAAAATGTTAATTTATTGATAATGTGTTATGTGTATGCAAGAGCAAAGAGATGTGTTTTTAGTCTAGATTTAAACTGACAGAGTGTGTCTGCTTCCCGAACAATGCTAGGAAGATTGTTCCAGAGTTTAGGTGCTAAATAGGAAAAGGATCTGCCGCCTTCAGTTGATTTTGATATTCTGGGTATTATCAACTGGCCTGAATTCTGAGATCGCAATAAACGTGAAGGACTATAATGCACCAAGAGCTCACTTAGATACTGGGGAGCTAAACCATTTAGAGCTTTATAAGTAAGTAGCAAGATTTTAAAATCTATACGATGTTTAATAGGGAGCCAATGTAATGTTGACAGAACTGGGCTAATATGGTCATCATTAAGGGCGATCTTGAGGGAAAATTAAACTTAAGGTGCTTTATGCAACCAGGCACTGGCCCTCTCTTGTCCTTCACTTTTGTCAATCCTCCTTTTATCCTTCCGGAACTCCTCCAGTGTGGTGCGCAGGTGACGCTCATTAGCACTCTTGCCACCAGCCTCGCTCTGTTCTGTAAGGGGAATTTTACAATTAAAGACCCATGAGACCAGATATGTTGAATAAAGACCCTGAGTCAAAGTTTAAAAAAAATTAATAAAATAGTCTAAAGCATATCTCCTTTCGTCACGATGCTGACAAGGGGACCCTGGATTTAGGTACTGGATGTCCTTTTGGGGTCATGACATGGCGTCTGCTGGTCTCAAGCAGAGTGCCAGTTGTCCACCACTACAAAGGACCTGCACAGAACACTTGGCGCACATACATAGATACTTTCCCCAAAACATACTGATAACATGTTCTTTTCTCTCAGTGAGAGGTGCAGACAATATTCAAAATTATTTTCTAGTGTTTGAAAAGGAAAAGAAATGCTTTAACATACATTGAAGAAGTCATTCAAATAATTTAACAGAAAGATTTATTTTGATTAATAACTTAAAAGATATATATTGAAGCGGCATTGGATTCCAGAATATTTTAATTTAAACAAGAAGAGCCATGATCCCACAACAGGAACTTTCCCCAGGAACTAGGGACTTTGGGGTGGTACTTGGTGTGTTTCGACCGCAGGAGCCAGGGTATAAATGAAGTTCAGGGTAAAAATTTCCCACTTCAGAAAGTCCCTGCTCATGAGGTAGTGCTTTTTCAAATTCAGGTACTTTTGAGGGAGGGACTTGGGTGCTGGACATTCTGATTGGTTGAGTTCACGCAGCATTTTTCAACCACCATTTTTAAAAGTCGTTGTGTGCGTGCAGTAAGAGTTGTTTGCTATTCAAATCAACATTGGAGTTTAAAAAATATGACAGATGGGCTGACGATGAGGTTAAGGCTTTATTAAGCTTATATGTGGAGGACATAATCCAGCGGGAACTGGAAAGTCAACCACAGTCCGACTCCTACGTCACCGGACTTAATTTTCACAATCTTAATCTTCTACTTTAGACCGAGATGGAAACACAGACAGCAACTGGGAAAAATTGTTCCAGGTAATTTTGGTGGAAAAGCAGCTAATGACTATAAATAGCTGTAAAGCTGTAATGGCTGTAAAGTGCATTTTTTTCCCTCCATCCAAATTGTTGTCTTCAACACTTACACCATTTTGAGATCCGACTCTGGCTCTCACAGGTTGTTTGAGATTTGTTTGAAAACTTCTATCAACACCTGCACTCACAGGTTGTTTTTATGTTTTGTTTGGTCTGTATATAAGAAAGATTGCTTATCTCAGAGAGCTTATCTCCGGTTGTGCCTTTAGGACATCTATTGACTGCTCCGCTCTGCCACTGTTCTAAAAAGAGGTATAAAAATCTATCATCTCTTCGGGAGAGACGTGCTCTTCGAAGCGCAGGACTTAATGTAGCTCAAGAGGGAGGAAATGAAGCTCCTATTTCGACATGGGCCGTAGTCAGGCTGGGACGGTAATAGAAGTGAGATCTTGTGCCTTGTTGAAAAGCTTAGTCATTCTGCCCATATTGTCGAATAGCATATTAAAACTCTGATAATGAGACAGACAGAGCTGTAACCCGAACCCAAACATTTGTCATTTTAATTAACGTCTAACCAATGTGACACTAATCTTGATCATCTAATTATTTAATTTATTGCTCAATGGCCTTATGTTTTAGTGGTTAGAGGTAATGTGACAGCAGGATTGAGATTAATTTGCTTTTGCTTCATTTTGATGGAGCAGAATGACTTTAAAACACAATGCTAAAGTTTTAATAATCTGCAATAAGCCAAATTCGGACGGGACTAGTTTTCATGAAGGATGCTAGAGAAATTCATGTCTCACATGCAGGCAAACTTTGTTATTTTAATCCTGTCCCAACCAATCAATCAATCAATCAATCAATCAATCAATCAATCAATCAATCAATCAATCAATCAATCAATCCTGTTCCTATCTATCTATCTATCTATCTATCTATCTATCTATCTATCTATCTATCTATCTATCTATCTATCTATCTATCTATCTATCTATCTATCTATCTATCTATCTATCATTTTTTGGTTGTATAGGTTAATATACATTATTGAAACAATTACTTCCAGGCCCAACCCTTTACTTGACAAAATTTTCTGCACTTCCCTGACTTTCGCTTTGCTCAATCACTGCAAGGACAAGCCTCCTTTCAGTCCAGAAGCATATCCCCTATTTGACATTTTATTTTCTCTTTTTTTTATATTTGTGCTCTATTTGATTTAAGAGAAAATGCCTTTCCGCTCTTTTTAGAGCTGGGTTATCTCAAGTTCCTTTTAGATAAAGCTCAATCTGGGACTAAATTATCTCATTCAGGCCCTATTCAAATTCACTGGGGTGTGATGTGTGGGGACACGGCTGGAGTTTCTGCTCTCTTTGTCACTCAGTGCTGCAAAGTTCTGACAGAAAAAAAAAACACTTGTCCTGATTGTGCTGTCTTAAAGTTATGATATTGATCAGCAATTATGTGTTCCTGTGATTAAAGAGGCTGTCAGTCGAGTGATGTCATAATGGGTATTCATGGAGGTTGTAACTCCAGAGATGGCGCATGATCGATTCCGTCTTGGTCGCTATCATTCTTATAGAGTTATAAAGACACTTTTTTTCTTGCTAGTTTTATTGATCATCTTTTGTTGGAGACATTCTGTAGGCGTTTTGCTTTTTTTGTAATTGAGCAGTGATGGTAATATCCCAGAGTGTTCTGGAGGGTAGAGCTAGACTGAGGAATTGTTATAAATATATACAGTACACTACTGTTTGGGGTCAGAAATATATATATTGTTAAAGAAATTTTAATGCATTAAATTGATTAAAAGTGACAGTAATGTATTTACATTGTTACAAAAAACAACAATAAATGTTGTTCTTTTGAACTTTATATTCAACAAAGATTCCTTTGTTGGAATCATTACAGCAGTTAGGGTGGAACAAAGTAGAAATGATGAAACTAACTTAAAAAAAAACAACAATCATATTTACTTAACTTTTCATATTTATATGTAAAAGTATATTAAAAGGGTGGTTACGTGTTTTTTTTCTAGGCTTGATTGTGTTTTTGGGGCATGGTATAACATGTCTTAATGCTTTGTTTTTTTGAAAACGCTGTATTTTTCCTATATTTTATCTTTATTCTACACCTCTGTTTCCACTGTCATATGAACGGCTTGTTTGACTTCCTGCTTCTATGAAGCCACTCCCTCCGACATACGCAGTGTGCTCAGACTGGTTAGCAGGTTGGTAACTGGCCCAGTCTATCGTGATTCGCTGAAGCGTCCGGAAACACCACGCCCCTTACCATCCGTTATTACGCGCTTAGGTGGAAAGTAAATAAAAGCGCCTATATTGCTGTATCAAATTGAGCCGAATCAGACCCAGATGAAGAGGAAAAAGTAGAACCTCTGCAATCGCGGCTTTTAAAGGACATTTATGAATGGTATTTCATTTAGTATTTGTGTCAAAGTGTTTAGATAAGCTGTCACTGCTGTTTGTTAGCTTTCAATATACAGTTTTATCCTGATTAAAGCTTTCCTGTAGTAAATACATCGCATTTTTGTAAAGGTATCTTTTAATTTATAGCATGAACAACTGTTTGTCTATGAACATAGAAGTTTGTTAGTGTTTGTTGCACTAGAATTTAGCTAACTGGCTAGCAAAAACGAGTTGCTCTTTGTATATGTCCTAGATGCATTAAAAACAGCAACAGAACTATAACATTACGTTTAAAAGACATGTAAGTTACAAACAATAAAATGTACTTACAGTTTGAAGACAATAAACAGCAGCTTCTGCTTTTAAAGTAGGAACTGCTTCATCTTTCAGTAAAAGTCTTTGTGCAAATCCAGCATTGAACTCGTGTAGATTCTGGAATCTGTCTTCAGCGCCGCATCCAGTGTAGAAAATATCACAGATTATAATCGGTTCTATATCTTTTGACGCGTCGCGTCGCGCAGCTCGCGTTCGGTGTAAACAACTCTTCCGCTTTCATTATGCTGCGCATAGATGCTGCACCACATGGCCTCGCTCACTTTGTTGCGTGTTCCCGGGGGCAGTGTTTATGTTAATAGCAAGGGTTTATGATGTCACCAACCCGGGAAGAAGCTCGTTGTAGTCCAAACCGGCCGTTTTTGTAGGCAATAAAATGCCATAACTTTAAAAGACAATATCTCCGTTTGCATTGAACTTTCAGCGCTGTTACTTTGCAGATACTGTTTATGCTCAAGCAGCAACATTACACACTAACTAAAGTTAAAAAAGTGAAATCGCATGTAACCACCCCTTTAAAAAAAAAAAAAAATATTGAAATGTTAGTTGCATCGCTGTTAGTTTGTTCCACCCTAACACTGATCTGAGGGATTAGTATTAGTCTCGGCTGCAGAAGTACGTCTAAGGAGTGTTTCAGAAACACTCTAGGTGAGGCTGAATTTGAGTTCAAATGTAAAGCAATCTCAAGAGTTTCTAACCGAGGGAATCTGTGTGAAATCCATTGATTTTCAGAATAAAACAAAGAGAAAAAAGAAATAAAGTAAATGGATGACATACATCATAGTCTAAAGTTACTCTCCTGAACTCTGGTCCTGGTGACAGTAATATATTAGGTCAGGACACCTTTTATTTAAAAAAAATAAATAAATACATTCAGCCAGGTGCATTGTGGAACTTCCTAAACAATATATTACATTTAATAATGTTCCATCTATTTGTTCACTTTGCCAATTTTGTTCTTAATCTCATTATTTTTCTGTCTCTTCCTTGGGTTTGCAAGACCAGCAAATTTCTAGACTAGCTATTCCTCAATGTCCAGTGCAGGACATTAGTCTCATGGTCAAACCGGTCAGGGAATTTTCCTCAGAAATACTGTGAAAATAAATGGTCTGTCATGTGATACAACCAAAATGCATTAGTTCCTGTTGGAGTGCTCCTCAATACAGCTCCTCTAACTTGCAGCATTAACACAAAACTCACAATGTTCTAAAGAGAAAGTAAAGAATAAGGGCAACAATAGTTCAAGCTTGATCAGCATTCACTCACCTCACCCACTGTTTCTGTCTGTATTGATCGAGCTGAGTTCAAATCCTTGTGTCTTTTGATGGTTTGATAACATAGACACTGGTGCTGTTTGACCGCACCTGCAAACCAGACAGCCAACAAACATACATCTCCACCCAACAAGACTGTCAATAAACTGTTCAAGCAGATATAACTAAATAAAAGGAATTTAAAGGGGACCTATAATGCCTCTTTTACAAGATGTAATATAAGTCTCTGGTGTCCCCAGAATATGTCTGTGAAGTTTCAGCTCAAAATACCCCATAGATCATTTATTGTAGCTTGTCAAATTTGAACCCTATTTGGGTGTGAGCAAAAACATGGCGTTTTTGTGTGTGTTCCTTTTTAATGCAAATGAGATACTGCTCCCAGCCTGCTTTCCAGAAGGGGGTGGAGCTTTAACAGCTCACGCTTTAGTTGCTCAACAACTACAAAGCTGGAGAATCGCATGCAGCCAAAATGACGATTGTCAGTAACAGTGTTCAGCCTACATTGTTCAAACCGGAGTCGGACGCTGATGGAGAGACTCAGGAAGAAGTTACAACTTTTAGAATGCATCTGGACGTTTCTGAACGGTTAGTGAATAAATTTATGTAGTTGCTGTGGAGTTGATTCAATCTTCATCTGCAAATCCAGCAATGAATTGACCCTCGTTTGTGAAGCAATCTGGTGTAAAATGACAGCATGGTAACAACACTCTACTACAACAACTCTTCCCCTTCTTTACAGCAGTTGCGTGTTCCCGGGGGCAGGATTTATGTAAATATTGGAGTTTATGATGTCACCAACCCAGGAAGAAGCTTGTTGTAGTCAGGGATGGGCAGTATTTATGATACATGTATTTCAAATACGTATTTCAAATACAAAATATTATTTTGTAATTTGTATTTGATAGGGGTGATGAAAATGGCTTTGTATTTTGTATCAAAATACCTTAGTGTTCTGTATTTTTGTAGTTTTAAAATTCTGTAAAATACTTTGTAAGAAGTCTACATGATGACATCATAAAAATGCAACCTCTGATTGGTGCTTTCTCAGTAGTTTGCCCAGACTTGTTGAGTTCAAAACAGATGTTAAGTTTTGGTGTTCCTTTTAGTAGCCTAGGCTAAATAGTTTAACAATTTACATAATGTTCTAGAAAACTATTTTATTTATAATTAACAATCAATTGATTAATTAGTTATAAACTAGTTGCTATTAATACAGGTGCCATCAGTTGTCTTCTTATGAATGACTTGTTTGTCATTGAGTCAGTGTTGCTGATGCAAAGTAGGCCCTTTGTTACCAAACACGAATTAACTAAATTAGGATACAAGTCATTCACAAACTGTTAAAAATTAAACTGTTGGTTACTTTAAAACTGACCTTCATCTAGGAGATGACAGGGATATGTGAATATTTTATCTGTTAAATCTACAATATGTAAATTTTCGCTGCTAGAGGTCGCTTATTCAGTTGCTTATCCTTGATTTTGTGGAATCATGGGAGGTGTTGTTTTCACATCTACAACCAGTGGAAAAGAATTGGGAGGAGACAAGGACAGAAATCATGCTCATGGATGAGATTATTAACGTTACAGTAGTATGAAGCAGAGCAGGGCGAGTGATGTTGGAGCTGAATGAGACTGCTGGAGAGATTGCTAATGAGAGACGAGCGTGACATGTCTTGAGAGCAGCGGAACTTTATTATGCCACAGTCGATGCTTCCGCTTTTTTCGGTCTAGCGTATGTGGGGTAATGCGGCACTGTTTATCATATTAGATACATTTGAGTGTTGAACGTTGTTTGTGCTTCTCTGTGCATTTGCTTGGTAGCTGCTATGAGACACTTTTTGCACACTGCAGTAAGCTAGATCGATGTTAGTCATGGTAAAACATGATACTCGCGGTAAATCAAGAAAACGAGATTTAAACAAGAAGCTATATAACATGATTAGTTTTCAGTCGATGAATGAATCCAAACAGTTCCTCATCTAATAAAACATATAATATGTTTTATTAGACAAATGAGAAATATAATGCGTCTTTGGTGTTTCCATGGAAATCTAGGGAAACGCAGGTATGATGTCATTGATAGGTGACGCACGGACACGGTCTGTGTCCTGATTAAAATTCCATATTTCTCTGGATTTAAACATTCTGGGAAACATTTGGGATAATGTAAGTACACAAGTCAACAAAATAAATAACATTGTTCTAGTGGTTTTTGGATATTTTAATCCAAAAATCCTACTGTACATATTGTGCCTTAAACTGGTTGCACATGTTAGATTTATTGCAAGACTCAGGCAGAGAAAAGCTGGTGCTAACAAACATTGTTTACTTAATCAACTGAGTCAGTGTAATGATGAAAGGATCAGTCAAATAGGCCAATTGATGGAAGGTTTGCGAAGAAATTTCATGCTCCCTTGTAAAAGTATTTTTTAGTATTTTTAAAATTTTGATACACTTAAAATTAAGGTATTTGGTATTTTATTTTAAAATACATTTTGATGTATTTTTGCCCAACCCTGGTTGTAGTTCCTACCAGCTGTTTGTTGTGGTCCTTAAAAAGTGATTTCTGTAAAAGAAAATATTTCCCTTTGCATTGAACTTTGAGCATTGTAACTTTGGAGATGTTGTTTATGCTCAAACAGCAACATTATATAATAACTAAAGTTAAAAAAGTGAAATCATAATCAAGGACTCCTTTAAGGCATGTGATATACCTCTAATCGAGTTCTAGATTGGTTTGCAAAAGTGTTGTGGTTTCATCCTTTAGCTGGGGAGCATGCCATTCCTAAGCTGAGCGTAACATTGATCGATGATCATGTTGACTCTGGAGCAGTGCTTTTTGATTAGGAGACTAATTAAAGGGAAAGCTGCTCTCGAGAAGAGAGGCTGAAGCCTGAGAGAGAGAAAATAGGGAGGAGGGTTAAAGACTGCACTACAGTCACTCTCCATTGTGGAGATGTGAGTTATGACAGCAGCAATGAACCAAAGGCTTGTCATGGCATGTACTTTAAAAAAAAAAAAAAAAAAGAATAGGAAGATTTAAAATGTGCTTTGAGACTCAACAGGTGTCTGAATTTTTGTATTAATATTGCATATTAGTCTGCTATTAAAATATTTGCATTTCTTCTATTCACGCTTTTCACTTTCCCGCTCCTCAGGGTGGCTTTTATAAAGGTGTGGCGGGATCTCAGGTGACTCTGTCTAGTTTGGTGAACCAGAGCAGGGCTATGCTGGAGGAGCAGGCTAGACATCTGCTGACTGAACCTGAGAGGCAGACCATGGGCTACTACATCCAAGAGTACAGTGATGGTCACATCGGTGTTGAGCAGCTTGTCATGGCCCTCTTTGAGCTGTTCAATACACATGCTAAGGTGGAGATGTTTACATTTACTTTTACATTTATGCATTTGGCTGACACTTTCATCCAAAATGAATTGCATAGTATTTAAATATTTAATATATTTTATCGGTTAATGCATTCACTGGGAGTTGAGCACTCAGCACCATGCTATTCAGAAAAAATGCATGTGATCTTGTGAATTAACATATGCATAATAATTAATAATAATAATTTGCCACTAACAGTTTTGCTCTCGACTTTATTTTTAGAACCATGTTTACCTTTCATATTTACTGTTACATAGAGTAAATATTATAAGAGTTAATACTATAAAATGTTATTTTAAAAAGTTTCTATTATTTTTTAGCATATTTAAAAATGTTAACTTTATTTACTTTTGTTTTAATTATTTTAAATAAAACTTTATAATAATATGGTATCATATCTGTCATTTTATTTTATTTTTTGTTTTGTTTTAGTTATTTATATTGATAAAGCTAGATGTTACCATAGATTTATTGTTGTAACAAAATGTATAGTATTTATTTGTAATGACCAACATAATTGAGAGTACATTTTTGTTAAAGTACGTGATTGTAACGAATGGAGACTCATGGTAAGATCCATCTGCAAGCTTTTATTCAAAGTGAGCATAGTTGTACAGGCTGGGTCGATCAGGGGCAAACAGGAACAGTAAGGAACAGGCAGAGTCGTAGTCAGGGCACAGGCAGTAGATCGAGGCAGGCGGATATCATTCACAGAACAGTATAACAGGCAAGGGTCAGGACAGGCAGCAACGGGTCAAGAACGGTTGACAGACAGGAACAGCAACAACAGGTAAAACAGGATATTGATGCTCGGAAATGACACACAAGGTAATCAAGACTTCGCAAACTGGTGGTGTGAGTGTGAGTCCTTTATAGTCCTGTTAATGTACTGCAGCTGGGTGTGGTGATTAGTGATAGTGATTGATGGAGTGAATGCAGGTGATTGGCAGAGAGGATTATGGGTAATGTAGTCCGGGAACTGACAGGAACAGACGGTGATCATAACATAACGCCCCCCTCCCGGAAGGCGCGTCCTCGCGGCGTAAAAGGAACAGCTAGGGAGGGTGGGTGGGTGCATTGGGGACCTGCATGCAGATAGGAACAGGGTCCCCAATGCAGGTCCAGGAACTCAGGCAGCCCCGGAGTGTCAGGAGCCACTGGCAGGTCAGGCGGCTCGGGCAGCCACGGCGGGTCAGGCGGCTCGGGCAGCCACGGCGGGTCAGGCGGCTCGGTCAGCCACGGCAGGTCAGGGTCCATGCATGGCCCTAGTGGCCTACAGTCCATGAATGACATCAGTGACAGCAGTGGCAGCAGTGGCTGGGCAGGGTCCCCACCCCCAAGCTCCCCACCCCCAAGCTCCCCACCCCTAGGTATACTGCCCCCCCAAAAAAAGTTCTTGGGGAAATCAAGGGAGGCATTGGCGGGTTCATGGGCAAGGAGCTCGGGTAGCGCCAGCAGGGCAGATGGCCTGAGCGGCAGCGGTAGAGCAAATGGTCCAGGCGGTGGTGGCAAGGCCAACCAAGGCTGCTCTGTGGCCGTATCAGGCAGAGCGGGCAGTTCGGTGACGGCCTCCATGGCCGTATCAGGGAGAGCAGACAGCTCCGGGACGGCAGCGGGCTCGGGCTGCTCCGGGACGGCAGCGGGCTCGGGCTGCTCCGGGACGGCAGCGGGCTCGGGCTGCTCTGAGTGCATCCTCCAGGCTCGCAAGAACGACAAAACATAAAATGTGAGTACAGCCCTCTTGGCCATCACCGGACTGATAGGGAGAGCATGCAGAACTGGAGTGGACTCACTGGCTGGAGCGGTTTCCGGAACGGACTCACTGGCTGGAGCGGACTCAACGGCAGGAACGGCCCCTTTGTTCACTGATACTGCAGGGGCGGCCATCTTGTCCATCGCGTCCAGGGCACTTGAGTCCATATCAATCAACAAATTTGAGAACGTTGAAACAGGCGCACTCGAGAGCGTTGAAACAGGCGCACTCGAGAGCGTTGAAACAGGCGCACTCGAGAGCGTTGAAACAGGCGCACTCGAGAGCGTTGAAACAGGCGCACTTGCGTGCAAAGCGTCCGACGAACTTGAGTGCGAAGCGGCCGGCTGGTTTGAGAGCGAGGCGGCCGGCGGGCTTGAGTGCGAAGCGGCCGGCTGATGCTTGGGAATTCCAGCCGCTCGCGCCGACATCAGCGGTGAATCAGCCACACTGGAACGCAACCCTCTCCACTCCTAGACAGATCCAGAGATGTGACGTGATTCAGCGGCGACGTGACGTTGCTCTGGGCGATCAGTGGCGACGTGACATTGCTCTGGGCAATCTGCGAAGGCATGACGTTGCTCTGGGTGATCAGCGGCGACGTGACATTGCTCTGGGCTATCAGCGGCGACGTGACATTGCTCTGGGCGATCAACGGCGACGTGACATTGCTCTGGGCGATCAGCGGCGACGTGACATTGCTCTGGGCGATCAGCGGCGTCGTGACATTGCTCTGGGTGATCAGCGAAGGCGTGACGTTGCTCTGGGCGATCAGCGGCGACGTGACATTGCTCTGGGTGATCAGCGAAGGCGTGACGTTGCTCTGGGCGATCTGCGAAGGCATGACGTTGCTCTGGGCGATCAGCGAAGGCATGACGTTGCTCTGGGCGATCAGCGGCGACGTGACGTTGCTCTGGGCGATCAGCGGCGACGTGACATTGCTCTGGGCGATCAGCGGCGACGTGACATTGCTCTGGGTGATCAGCGAAGGCGTGACGTTGCTCTGGGCGATCTGCGAAAGCGTGACGTTGCTCTGGGCGATCTGCGAAAGCATGACGTTGCTCTGGGCGATCTGCGAAGGCATGACGTTGCTCTGGGCGATCAGCGAAGGCATGACGTTGCTCTGGGCGATCAGCGAAGGCATGACGTTGCTCTGGGCGATCAGCGGCGACGTGACGTTGCTCTGGGCGATCAGCGGCGACGTGACATTGCTCTGGGCGATCAGCGGCGACGTGACATTGCTCTGGGCGATCAGCGGCGACGTGACATTGCTCTGGGTGATCAGCGAAGGCGTGACGTTGCTCTGGGCGATCTGCGAAAGCGTGACGTTGCTCTGAGCGATCTGCGAAAGCATGACGTTGCTCTGAGCGATCAGCGGCGACGTGACATTGCTCTGGGCGATCTGCGAAGGCGTGACGTTGCTCTGGGCGATCTGCGAAAGCGTGACGTTGCTCTGGGCGATCTGCGAAAGTATGACGTTGCTCTGAGCGATCAGCGGCGACGTGACGTTGCTCTGGGTGATCAGCGAAGGCGTGACGTTGCTCTGGGCGATCTGCGAAAGCGTGACGTTGCTCTGGGCGATCTGCGAAAGCATGACGTTGCTCTGAGCGATCAGCGGCGACGTGACATTGCTCTGGGCGATCAGCGAAGGCGTGACATTGCTCTGGGCGATCTGCGAAAGCGTGACGTTGCTCTGGGCGATCTGCGAAAGCGTGACGTTGCTCTGGGCGATCTGCGAAAGCATGACGTTGCTCTGGGCGATCAGCGGCGACGTGACATTGCTCTGGGCGATCAGCGAAAGCGTGACATTGCTCTGGGCGATCTGCGAAAGCGTGACGTTGCTCTGGGCGATCTGCGAAAGCGTGACGTTGCTCTGGGCGATCTGCGAAAGCATGACGTTGCTCTGGGCGATCAGCGGCGACGTGACATTGCTCTGGGTGATCAGCGAAGGCGTGACGTTGCTCTGGGCGATCTGCGAAAGCGTGACGTTGCTCTGGGCGATCTGCGAAAGCGTGACGTTGCTCTGGGCGATCTGCGAAAGCATGACGTTGCTCTGAGCGATCAGCAGCGACGTGACATTGCTCTGGGCGATCAGTGGCGACATGAACTGTTGCTGTTGTGATGATAGCCGCCATCTTGTGCGTGTTACCTTGCGTGGCGGCCATTACGGGACTTACCATGGTGTCGCATTCCTCCGCGACACCCACAGTAAATAGAGAGCCAACAGTCAACAATGCATAGTCCATAAAGCTGCTAAGTGATGAACGCGGTCCCTCTCGTCTTAATCTATTCTGGAGAGGCTGGTTGACGCCATCACAAAAAAAGTCAATCAGTGCACAGTCCGGAAGATCAGAGAGGTAAGCAATGTTTAGATACTCCTGCACATATTCCTCCAACGATCGCGTGCCTTGCGAACTCCACAATAGCAATTGATTAATGTCCATACCGTAATGAGATCCTCCGGGAAAGCTGCTGGATCTTGGTGGCGGCGAAATCTTCTGTAACGAATGGAGACTCATGGTAAGATCCATCTGCAAGCTTTTATTCAAAGTGAGCATAGTTGTACAGGCTGGGTCGATCAGGGGCAAACAGGAACAGTAAGGAACAGGTAGAGTCGTAGTCAGGGCACAGGCAGTAGATCGAGGCAGGCGGATATCATTCACAGAACAGTATAACAGGCAAGGGTCAGGACAGGCAGCAACGGGTCAAGAACGGGTAACAGACAGGAACAGCAACAACAGGTAAAACAGGATATTGACGCTCGGAAATGACACACAAGGTAATCAAGACTTTGCAAACTGGTGGTGTGAGTGTGAGTCCTTTATAGTCCTGTTAATGTACTGCAGCTGGGGGTGGTGATTAGTGATAGTGATTGATGGAGTGAGTGCAGGTGATTGGCAGAGAGGATTATGGGTAATGTAGTCCGGGAACTGACAGGAACAGACGGTGATCATAACAGTGATAAAAGTACACTACCGTTAAAAAGTTTTCTTAATACCTTTATTCAGAAAGAATGCATTAAAGTGAATTAAAGTGAAAGTAAGGACTTTTATAATTTTGCAAACGATCTCTACTTTTAAGTAAATCTGAACTATGAATATGAATACTGAAAAAAAATATTTGTTGATCATTTCATAATTGATAATAATAATAATAAATCAGCATATTAGAATGATTTCTGAAGGATCATGACACTGAAGACTGGAGGAATGATGCTGAAAATTCAGCTTTGCCATTACAGGAATAAATTAAATACATTAAAATATATTAAAACAGAAAATAGTTATGTTAAATTTTAAATAATATATTACAATACTTCAGTTTTCACTGTATTTGTGATCAAATAAAAGACCCCAAACTTTTTTATGATAGTGTATCTACTTCAATTTTCAGAATTCAATACAAAATCTTTTTCTTATTAAAGACTTTTATTGGCTGAATGAATTAATACTGACACTATACAAAAATGGCCTTAGTATATTGGGCCATCATTGTCTGGTGATTTACAGCAAGTATAACCTCATATTGCATTCACATTTATGAACATATTAAAACCCCTGAGATTAAAACAATCAACACGAGCCCGGTCACATTCACAGCTCTGTATGTGTGTGTGTATTTGCAGTTCTCTCTGCTGTCAGAAGTGAGGGGGATCGTGACCCCTCAGGATGTGGAGAGATTTGACGGCCTGGTTCTGAGACGGGAGATTGAAGCCCTGAAGGCGAGGCAAGGGGGAGCTGGATTTCAAGACTCCTTCTCCATGGTCTCGTACCCTGATACACTGGCCTCCTCCTCAGCCAGCTTCATGACCAACACCACCCTCAGCTCTGCACGGGTAAGAGGTGACATCCACATTTACAATGAAATGAACTTTCTAGACACATACTGTAAGCAGGAACACTTGTGAGCAATTATTATTGAGTTAGACCCAGTGTCTGTATCTGTAATTTCAGACAGAAAGTGTTTAAGGCTTTGCGTTTGTATTTGTGTGGGATGAGTGGAAGGCATTGTTGTGTGTGTGTGTGTGTGTGACATAAAAAGCCGTTCACAAAATTGGTGGGCAATTTGGGCACAAAGAAGGCGTGTGCAGATTACTAGGATACAAGATGAAGGGCTCTAAAGTTGCTTTGGGAAACAGCTTTTGTCCTTTCTGTCGGAGGCTTTTATGCCCATCGCTCGAAACCTGTCTGCCCTCCTGTCTCACTCTATCTAGGCATGTCTCACCTCAACTCATCTATGTCTTGTTGTGAAAGTGCAGCTGTTTAGATTTGCAGCAGTCTCAGGGGTGTGTGATGTTGGTGTGACAGATGGAGAAGTGTTTTCTGATGGATTTTTAAACTTGCTGACTCCCAGTGTAAATTGCAGGAACAGTTTAACACCCAATTCCCTATCCCTCTCAATAAAACAGGAAAGACTGCTCTGGCTAATAGATATGATGGAGGTAGGTTAAACAATCTCTTGCTTACCTTTACAAAATCTACCATAGTAACCATAGTTTCCACTACAATGAAAATACCAGTACCCCTTACCTAAGGCCATGTCCACACTAATATGTTTTCGTTTGAAAACGCATCTTTTTTCTCAGTTTTTGCTGTCCGTCCACACGGACACTGTGTCCTAACCAGACGGGATGCGATAAGATTCCAGAAATGGATGCGACGTGAAAAGGAGAAGCGATTAAAATCGTTCAAAAACCACAGCCGATCAGAAGAGCCTCTCTCGGCAAGAGCACACAATGAAATGAGCAAGTACTTAGTAAAATTCATAATTTTTACACAATTTAAACATTATTTAAAGTACATAAAGAGTAACTGAACCAGTCTTTGACATTGGTATGTCATTGAATACACTTGTTTGTTCGCATTGAGTTGACAGTTTGAACGTTCTTGTGGCCATTTATTTATTTTCAAGATCTGAGGTGAATTAGCCAGTGTTGTTTTCATTACAGCTAAAATTCTGGGAACACAAAATGATATTCAAACTCACGTTAGACGCTTTTAACATTAAATAAAGCACATAAACAGTATCTGATATTATCATTGCCATACTTTGTGTTGCTGTTCCAGCCGCGAAGTCACGGAGAAATGGAAACCGTTTCTAAAATAGAATATTCGTCGCCGTCGCGGCTGGTTGGGACAAAAACTCAGATTAACATGGAAAAGATACCTTATATCACTTGTCGCGGCATCACGACGCGTCTGGTTAGGACACAGTGTGAGACGGCGTTTTTGTCAAGGAAAACAGCTTTTTAAAAACACTCTCCAATGTGTAAAAATTGTAGTGTGGATGTTTAAAACTGAAGTATTTGAAAACAATGATGCATGTTTAGTCAAGTGACATATTGTACTCATAGATATATATGTAGTTCAGTCATGAAACTCTAGATGGCGCAGGCTGATGAGGCCTTAATGCAAGCTGGTGATAATTAACTACATGGCACAAGCTGATTGGTCCATGTCACTTCTGCAGCCAATGAGCTTGCTGCTCTCAGCGTGCTTCAGAGTTCCTCTAAAACCCTCCACCTTCCCCAGCTCCACTTGTATAGATCTGCTATGGGTTATTGATATATGCTATTTGTGCAGCAGCACTATGTCTTACTCGCATCAGTGTATTGCCATATGTAATGGCAGTATATACGTATATATACATTAGCAGCATCTATTCTGCCAAGACCAAATACATTAACATTGTCATATCCATTACCATGCTAATAATCTTCCGAGAGTTGTCATGATTGAACTGTAGTTATACAGAGCCTGCATTTTTGTGCCTGCTATTTACTGTAACAGAGTTGCTCAAGATAAATGCTCCTTTATAGAATCTCCGTATTACATTCCTGCAAAGATGACAGAGAATTTACTCACATTTGCTGCACGGCAAAACATGATGACAGTTGCGTTTTAAACCATGCAGGTTTGATCATATGCTAATAAAATGATTGTGCCAGAAGAATAGCGTGAGAACTTTATTATATGCTCTGCTCTCTCTGCATCATCTCGTGAGCTTTTAGTATGATTTACGCATGCACAGTGTGCCAGTTTGAAGTGTGCCATTACACTTCAAAATTATTAAACGTATGATTTTTTGCCTGGTGAGTAATAAAATGGTTGATAAAGTAACTTATATTAACACTGAAGGAGGAACTTGAACAATATCTAGGGACCAGAATATCATAGAGACTTATGATGGGAATCTTTTTGTCCAGTAACCAACCAGCCGGAACTGCACAGGAACATAATTATACTTAGAGCTTGTTAGCAAATGCATAGCAACTCAAATGAATAAATTAGCAACCCTTATTAACTCCCTAGCAATGACCCATACCACCTTAGAATTGATTTAGCAGCACTCAAATTTATAATTTCTTGTATGAAATCTTAGTGGAAAATATGGTTACTATGGTAAAGGTTTGTAAGGGTATGCATATAAACATGCATGATTTCAAATGTACATGCATAGTATATAGTATGTGTGTTTTGGGTTTGGGTGTGTCTCTTTTGCAAACACACACACACATATTAAAGAATGAGTTTGCTTTTGCTATGATGTGGGTTTCTTTTGAATACACACACACACACATAACACACACACACAAGAATGAATTACAGCACAATCTACATTCTCTGCATGGATTGATCCCTCTGAAAATCACTCACTTCTGATGTCTGTCTGTGTGTATATGTGTGGGTTGCAGTGATCAGACATAAGTCCATGCATGCATGTAGCAAATCAAAAATGTGTCCGCTGTGACTTTGTACCTCTTCATCATGGGTCATTTGTCTGTATGTATGAGTGTGTGTGTGCGTGCGTGTGTGTGCGTGCACTTTGGAAATGAGCGAACATATTTGTATGCAAGCTTTGTTCGTGGCCCTCCTCTGTGAATCGGTGTTGTTGTAAGCTTGCCAGCTCTGGCTACGGTAATTACAAGAAGCAGCGGCGGCCCACACCGCAGCCCTGCGGAGCACCACAGACGAAACGTTCGCTCTGGGACTCTCATCCTGGTACCGCACCTCATCAGCCATATGCAGAGCTGTCACAGCAGATAAGCCCCCCCCCCAGACAAAAAAAAAAAAAAAGAAGTCTTGCAGAGAGCATCCTGATTTATGCTCCAGTGGAGCACAGCAGGGGATTGTGGGAAGGTGGAGGACCTGAGCCAGCACAGTTCAATGTCTGTGCTTTCTGAGTCTGGCTGTTTTGGTTTGAAGAAGGAGACGAAGACTGTGCCCAGCCAGATTTGGCATATGGGTCATTAGTGGTTTGATGTCATTGGCTAATTTTTGCACAGGTCACACAATGTCATTCCAAAGTTTGTGGTTAGTTAGTTATTTTATTTTTATTTATTTATACATTTATTGAAAGAAAATTACTCTTTTATATTCAGTAAACAATTTTCTTGTTTATTCAGTAAACCCTGTAATGGATCAATTTAATTAAAGGATTCATCAGACTGATTTAAAATGGTTCACACAGAATGTGTTTTTGCTGTTAAAAACTAGTGGTGGATTGATATTGATTTTTTTTTTTAGAGACTTGTTTTTAAAAATTGAACTTCTTTTAACTTGAGCACCACTTAATTAGAGCACAAAGGTCAAGCATGTCTATCTAGTGCATCTTTACATTGAAAAACAATTGCTGTGTCCCAATTCGCCTACTTATACTATGCCCTAAAAGTATGTACTGTATTTGTGAAGAAAAAGTACATACTTTTGAGTGTGTAGCAGAATAGTAAGCAAGTTTTGGGACATAGAGACAGAGCGACATGCGTCATAATCTGAAAACCACTCCCACCGGGGGGAGGGGAACAATCCAACAGTCCCCATTGACTTTATGTAGCGTGAGGCTGCCTATAGAACCATGTCTAAATGTGACATGGTGTATAGCAAACAAGCTAAAAAACCCAAAACTAAGTTTTTTTAAGCTGTCGACCCCAAAAAAATAAATGTTTAAAGGGTTAGTTCACCCAAAAATGAAAATAATGTAATTTATTACTTACCCTCATGCCGTTCTAGACCCGTAAGACCTTCGTTCAACTTCAGAACACAAATTAATATATTTTTGATGAAATCCGATGGCTCAGTGAGGCCTCCATAGCCAGCAATGACTTTTCCTCTCTTAAGATCCATTAATGTACTAAAAACATATATAAATCAATTCATGTGAGTACAGTGGTTCAATATTAATATTATAAAGTGACGAGAATATTTTTGGTGCACCAAAAAAACAAAATAACGACTTATTTAGTGATGGCCGATTTCAAAACACTGCTTCAGGAAGATTCGGAACATTATGAATCAGTCATCATGATGCATTTAAAAGTTAATGACCAAACACGATATAAAAGTTCACAATCCTGTTGTAGATGAAATATAATGTGGATACCAGTTAATACTGATTATTAACAAAGAATAGAATAACACAAGACGCGTCAATCGTATTGTTTTGAATGGGAGAAAGTGCAATGCACAATATGGCGGAATAAGTCCCACCTTCTAAATAAGAGCCAATCGCCGATTGATAAAGTCATCGCGTCACTGCAGCGGCCGTTAGAAGCTCCGCTTCCTATAGAAACAGTGCAGCACAATATGAGGCACAAGAGACGCGCGTTTAGGACTGCGCATGCGCATTAGCTTGATCCAGTCTGGAAAATACTTTTTTTTTTTTTTTGTAATGATTCGAGCGTTTAGAAACAAAATTTATGAGAGAGTTGTCAAATTTCTGGTGATTTCAAATATGAAATTTAATCGAAAGCTTGGCAAACAGCTTTGGACAATTTCATGTTTCCCCATTCAAAGAGATAGGAGCTGCACTTGAATGCCCGAGAGGGCTTTTCAAAGATGGCCGCCGAGTGAAATGACTTGTCTTAAAGGGACTTTGTTATTAATCACTCAAACCCCTTTATCTTAACCATTCTGCTTAATTGTTGGTCTCGCACATTCGTCATGTTTGTAGTTTTTTTAACACTTTTTATTCGTGTTTGTAGTTCTAGTCGAATCCTTGTCCACAGCGCAATGGGTTGTGGGCAATAGTAGCCATTAATAGCGTGCACGGATCTGCACTTCGCATTCTAACTGGAAAAAGTATATATAACCATCCGGGTATCTTTGGAATACTCATTTCAACATACTACGATTTGGGACATACTAATTCTATTTTCGAATACTATTTAGGATGGATAGTATGCGAATTGGGACGCAGCAAATGGAAAAGTTGCATAGTGGAATGGAAAAACTCATTCTGTGTGAACCGGCCCTAACTTTTGTTTGTTAAATTTTGTAACTACCAACTCATAAGAGTCATTTGATTATAAATCGGAGTAGTGTGTTCATGCTGGGTGTTTCACTAAAAAGAACTGACTTATGCCAAGAGTTATTTGTTCGCATTGTAGGTTGATTTTTTTTTTTTCGATGCAGCTCATGAGGACAACTCAATAGTAAGACGTGTCTTGCTATTATTTCACAAAACAGGGCCTCACATTCACAACTATACTCTATATGTGAAAATCTTTGAAATGTTTTCAAATGTAAAAGGTGTTAGGTGAAATATGAATTGTACAAAAGCAGAGCAAAAAAGCACAAATATTACAAGAAAGGCAGCCAAAACACGTACAAAGTAAGGTTAGCTGATCAAGTAGCAAACAAATTAGCCCATAAGTGGCTCCTTTGTAAGTGGTGTGCAAGCAAATAAAGTGAATTGATGAGGCTTTTGTTTTGGTCGAGGGGAGTTTTAATGAGGTGAATCACAGGTCTGAATGCAATGAACCGCCAACGTCACAAAACCACCTCTCTCTTACTCCAACCAGGCACACGCACATGCTAAATCAGGGTTTTTCTTGCTCTCTGTGCGGTATGTGTTTGTGCGTGAGAGATGAGTGTTGGACGGAAAATGAGACTGGATGCGAGATTGAAATGTAGGACTGTAAATGCAATTGTTTTGATGCCCCTCTGTGAAATGAGCTCTCAACAAAATGCAATTTGAATCGAACATTTGTTTAGGGGATAAACACACAGCTGTGTTTTTCATTTGTTTATAGTCTCTTGTTCTCGTTTTCTCTCTTTTGTTTTTCTGTCTCCCAGAACGACGGTGTGGCAGAGAACAACGGGGAACAGTCTCTCGAGCGTAGCAATGCCCTGCCAGACATCTCTCTGGTAAGCCCTTCAGTTTGAGGAGAACAGGAAAGATAAAAGAGGGAGAACAGAGAGAAAAAGGAGAGTGTTAGAGTCCGGTGAGGTGCAGAATGGAGGATGTTATTGAGAACTGGCAATGAACACCTTGAAAATTACCAGGGGCAGATTTTGACCAGTGTGATGATGGATTTCATATGAAACTCAGTTATTAAAACGGTCAACATAGGGGTGGGTGGTGTGACCAAAGTTTTATATCATAGTCACAGTAGAGTAATTTAAGTGGTCTGAATTATTGGCACCTTTGGTAAATATGATCAAAGAAGGCTGTGAAAATAAAGCTGCATTGTTTATCCATTTGATCTTTAGTTTTTAAAAAAAAAAAAATTACAAAAATCTAACCTTTCTTTGAAGTAAAACTGATGAATGTGAGGGAATCACATTATGAAATAAATGTTCTTCTCTAATACGCGTTGGCCACAATTATTGGTTCCTCTTGAAATTCTTATAAGTAAAATTTCCCTGAAGTATATTCCCCTTCATATTTACAGTTTTTAGCACATAATGGTGACTAGGAACATGAAATTCATCCTGTTTGACAATAGTATAAATATGAGAAAAAACAAAGGGCAAATTCCCTCAATCATCTATCACAACAGGTAAAACCAAAGATTATAGTTCTGATGTGCAGCAAAAGATTGTTGAGCTGCACAAAATAGAAAGTGGCTGTAAGAAAATAGCTGAAGCTTTGAAAATTATGAATCTACATGGAAGAGGACACGTTTCTATATTGTCTTAATGCGCGGCGAGGAGGATAGTTTGAGTGGTCAAAGACTGTTCAAAGATCAAAGCTAGAGAAATGCGGAAAAATAATTGAGTTAAAAAAAAATTAAACAGCACCTACATCATCACTTGTTGTTTGGTAGGGTTTCAAGAAAATCCTTTACTCTCATCCAAAAACAAACTCCAGCATATTCAGTTATTAGACACTACTGGAACTTCAAAAGGAACTGGTTCTATGGCCAGAACTAAAAAAGTACTTTTTGGCAGCATACCCACCAGATGGGTCTGGTGCACACAGGGGTAAAAAAGTACCCCATGCCCACAGTTAAATATAGTACTGGATGTTGTGGGCCTAATTTTCTGCCGGAGGTCCTGGACATCTTGTTCAGATACATGGCATCATGGATCCTATCAAATACCAGCAGATAAAATAATACTTGGCAGCCTCTGCTAGAAATCTGATAATGGGATAGTTGGATCTTCCATCAGGACAATAATCCAAAACAAACATCAAAATCAACAAAATGAAGCTTCCAGTCCCCTGACCTATATAAACTGAGTGGGCTGAACTGAAAAGGAGAAGCACCAACTGAATCTGAAGGATCTGGAGAGATGGAAGAATGGTCTCAGATCTCTTGTCAGGAGTTCTCCAAATTCCTCCAAAAACTCACAAGACATTATATGAGAAAACTCAGAGCTGTTATCTCTGCAAAAAGTATTGAATAAAAGGGTGCCATTAATTGTGGCCAATTTTTATTAGAGAAAAACATTTATGAATATAACCCTAAGATCCTAATCTTTATTTTCACATTACTCCATGTTTGTTGTTACTGTGAAGATATCAAACATTAAGCAATCCTGTAGATTGATAAGAATATATCTACAGTGCCACAGTATAGCACAATCTCTACTGGTTGACACATTTTATACTGTCATGCCGCCTAGCCCTATCTCAAACTGTTCTAAAGGCTTGGCTACTCAGACAGCTGATGGTTGTTTGAAGGAAAGAGTGAAAGAGAGAAATAGAAGAGATGATGACACTGTCGCTGATGGCTGCTCAATGTGAGAGGAAGATTGGGGTCCTTCTCAGAGAGTCTTCTGTTAGAGCTGTGCAGGTGCTTCATCAGTTTACTATCAGGCGCAGACGCCAACAAGTCAGGAGCTTGTGAAAGTAACGTTTTCCGAAGAACGTTCAGGCCCAGATAAAAACCCACGCAGACAACTCACATTTTGGTTTGATTACTTTCTGATGGCACTGACACCTCATTCATCTGGCTTCTGCTCACCCTGTTCAGCCTTAGTTTGTTCATTTCCTGTTTTTTTTTTTTTTTGTTTGTTTTTTTTTTTTTTTTTTGCCTCTTGGTCTGAATGAACTGATTGTTCTGAGAGAAATTGTTCTTGTCCTCCAAAGCAATGATTTGTGGGTAACTGTCGTATGTTTTATATGTATGCGTGTATGGTGTATGTGAATGTGGTGCATTATAAGTTGTGATGATTGTGTTATTGAATACGGAATGTATTGATCTCCTATGAAATATAACCTGAAATATAGCATCACTAACGCTCTCCTCTTTCATCCTAGGATGAGGTTCATTCCACCTCAGATTCCCCTCCTTCCTTTAAACCTCCTCCTCCCCCAGGGCTTCAGCACCGTACCAATCGAAAATCCACACTTAGTAAACGTCCCTCTTCCAGCTCTTCCCAATCAGGCTTGTACTTCACCGCCCCTTCTCGTTCCCATACCAAAGAACCCAAGCACCCAAAACCACCCAAACCTCACACATCTCCTCCTGACACCCTCAAGATAGACGTCCCAGCGCCTCAGCTCTCAATCGTGAGTCAGCACCCTATCGGACCGTTCCCCCGGGTCCAGTCTCCTAGTAAGGTGAAACCTGCAGTCCAATCCTCGTCTCCGAATCCTCCGCCCGCCCCTAATGTACCTGCACCACCTGGGCCGCCTCCTCCTCTGCCCCCCTGTCCAGATAAGCCCGCCCCTTCATCCCCAGCATCCAATCAGCATTTTGTCATGGTGGAGGTGCACAGGCCCAACGCAGAACCTGATGTGAACGAGGTGCGGCCGCTGCCACAGGCACGAGGTGAGACTGGCCAGATGTGATGTATTGTGGGACAGCTGCGAATATTTAATATATCATTAACCAGCTGTCGATTTCTATTTAGTTTAAATTTACACTCATTTAATGGCTAAAAAGTCATTATCCTCAATGTTCAAAAGGGAAAATGTTCAATTTAAAAGATCAGTTCAGCCAGATAATAAAATTAACCATTTACTCACTTTCCTTATGTGTTATAAAATATAATAAATAACCAAAAATATGGGTTTGGAAAAATAAAAAAAATAATTTATGATTTTTGGGAGAACTACTACAGCTGCAGTCACACATGTAAATACACCTTGCAGAATCTGCTTGTTTTTTATGTTGTGTTGTCCTGAATAAAGGGGCGATCATCCATGTGCATGCAGCTGCGGGAGAGGAACAATTTCATGCAAATTTGTCTGCATTCCAAAGTTCAAGTTCGATGAAATTCATATCACGTGAAGACGTAACCAGTTGAAGATTGATACGTCACTTTGTGACCTATTAGCAGAATTACAAAGAATGCAAACTTTAAAGGGTTAGTTCACCCAAAAATAAAAATTCTTTCATTAATTACTCACCCTCATGTCGTTCCACACCCATAAGACATTCGTTCATCTTTGGAACACAAATTAAGATATTTTCGATGAAGTCCGACAGGTCCATAGACAGCAATTACTACTTTCAAGGCCTAGAAAGTTAGTAAATAAATTGTTCAAATAGCCCTCGTGACTGCAGTGGTCCAAGCTTAATGTTATGAAGCAACGAGAATACGTTTTGTGTGCAAAAACAAAACAAAAATAACAACTTTATTTAACAATTTCTTCTCTTCCCCTTCATTCTCCTATGCTGTTTACGTTGTATTGACAGTTCAGTGCTTCCTGGTTCTGCTTTAGAACACCCACTCAGCATTGGCCAAAGCTGTTCATGTGAGCAGCACGACGCATGTGTGTGATGCTGATGCAGGAGCTGGCCAATAATGAGCCATCCTTGAAAGTGGTAATTAAATTGCTGTCTATGGAGGGGTCAGAGAGCTCTTGGATTTCATCAAAAATATCTTAATTTGTGTTCCAAACATGAACTGTGGTCTTACAGGTTTGGAACAACAAGAGAATTAATAACAGAATGACAGAACTTTCATTATTGGGTGAACTAACCCTTTAAGTATTGTTTTAAAATGTCATGTAAAGCACTTTAGTCCAACTGAAATCATATAATGGCTGGAATACACTACACTTTTAAAATTTGAATTCTACTTGCTGACTTTTTAAATGAAGTTTACAAAGTGGTGTTTACCTTACACAGTAAACTAATGCAGAAATCATGTGCTTCGTTAGGCCATGCATGACAAATAATGCTATTATCGCTATGTACGAAATTGGAAACTTCCTGACTACATAGTATGCAAAAAAACTACACCAGAGTAGTATGTCCGAATACGAAGTATTCAAAAAACAGTAGGCGAAAGTCCCCAGGGAACCTGCTACTCCCGCCAAGATTCTGAAGTGCGCATTCAGTGGACACTTTACTATGAGGAGATGATTTATGAATGGAAATGGAATGACGCAACTGACGCTGGTAGGTCACGTGACAGTAACAACATGGTAGTGGATGTAGTACGTCTGAATTTCATTCATACAACCCATATTCATATTATATAGAACATAATTTTTTTTAACAGTCGCAAAGAAAATATAGCTGCAAGCAGCAATTACGGGGCCAAGCACAAAAATGGCACAATAAGCCAGCCAACATGGCTGTGAGCATCAGACCAACTGCAACAGTGAGCAATTAAAGACCTATTTTAGGCAAAAGAGCTGAATAATGATCAAAAATTAGGATTTACTGGTTCATCACTTTCGACCGATAGGTGGCTCTGTGACCAAATTAATGTGGTATGGTCAGAGTGAGGTGACAATGACACTTGCAAAGTTTGGTGTCAATATGTCAAAGCATTGCAGAGATACAGCTTCAAGAGTCATTTTTGCATCATGCTTCAAATTCGTTGCTCCGATGTACGAAAACGTATTGGCGTGAAATCCATAACTTTTTGTCGGCATGGTCTGAAGATGATTCGGTTCAATTTTGGTGAAAATCGAAGCAACAGTTCGAAATAGTAGTTTTTTTAAAGAAAAACGATATGGCGGACAGGAAGTTTAGCAGACTATGGAAAATTTGATATCTATGTTCTCAGCATGACCTACTGAGACCAGTTTCATTACAATCGGTCAATATAGTCAAATGTTATTACCATTTTTGTACATTTTGTTATAACTTTTGACCATAAGGTGGCGCTGTGCCAAAACTTCTTGAGTATTGTCAGGGCATGGTGGCAAAGACGCATACCGAGTTTCGTAATGATACGCTTATGCGTTCGTAAATTACAGCATTTTAGCACAAAACTCAAAATAGCCGACGGCCAAAATGGCTAATATGGAAAAATTGGATATCCTTGGATTCAGCATGATACCCCGAATTCAACGAGATCAAATGTATCGTTTTTGGAAAAACCCATCAGAAGTTATAAGCAAAAAGCCATTATTCATATCTCCGCACCAGTAGGTGGCGCAGTGCCGAAACGCTGCATGTTGCCTCAGGTCATGTTTGTGATGACATGTACCAAGTTTGGTCTGAATACGATAAAGCGTTGCAGAGATACAGCCTTACTTGCACTGCGTTCCAAATTATTATGCAAGAGACAAATCAGTAAGATTTCTGTACAATAAACATTCAGATTTTGTTTTTCTAAGAAAATGTTTGTTTGTTTATTTATCCATGTCTTTTTAGATAACTGGTATCAATCTCAGACAAAATAATTTGCCAGGTCTATGGAAACCCTACTTAGAGGTTGTTCCACATTATTAAGCAAGTCACAGTTCTCATGCAATATGGGGAGGAAGAAAGATCTTTCTGAAGATGAAAAGCATGAAATGGTGCAATGTTGTGCAAAAGGCATGAAAACAACTAATAGTGTGTGAAACTGAATGGAGATTATCATATTATCATAAGATTTGTGAGTGATTTAGAGCACAGCAGAACTCGATCAGATAAAGGCTTATTAATGAAAGTTCCTGTCAAAAAATTAAATTGTATTAAAAGGGCAGCTATAAAAAAAGCCAGTGTTGAGCAGCAAACAGGTATTTGAAGCTGCTGGTGCCTCTGGAGTCTCAAGAAGCTCTCCATGCAGGCTGGCAGTTGTGTGTAAAAATGCATGTCAGCCACTCCAATCCAAGCCTCACAAAGAGAAACAATTACAGTGGGTTTAGAAATACATGAAGACTCATTTTTAAATAGTTTTATTCACTGGTTAATGCCGTATTACAATGGATGGTCTAAATGGATGGATTTCTGGATGGTTGGTGAATGGCCACCACGTTCCAACAAGACTGCAACATCAGCAAGGAGCTGGTGGGTGATGATTTGGGCTGGAATACTGGGAAGTGAGATGGAGGGTATTAAAATGACTTTTGCAAGACATGTGGAGCTCATAACTGGCCACGTTCAGCTATAGTATAAAAAGGAGGATAGTGCATAGTACTATGCACTATTTGTACAATGCACTATGCACTATCCCATGCTGCTGCAAAAAAAACACCACAGCAATAAAACTGTTTGAAAATGTATTTCTACACCCAATGTAAATGTTTCTCTTTGTTAGGTTTGGTTAGTGGTGTCTAAAATCCATCTTTATGCACAACTGCCAGCCTACATGGTGAAGCTCTCAAGAATCCAGAGGCACCAGCAGCTTCAAATACCTGTTTGCTGCTCAACACTGGCTTTTTTATAGCTGCCCTTTTAATACAATACATTTTTTTTGACAGGAACTTTCATTAATAAGCCTTTATCCGACCAAGTTCTGCTGTGCTCTAAATCACTCACAAATCTTATGATAATTTGATAATCTCCATTCAGTTTTCACACAATATTAGTTGTTTTCATGCCTTTTGCACAACATTGCACCATGTCATGCTTTTCATCTTCAGAAAGATCTTTCTTCCTCCCCATATTGCATGAGAACTGTGACTTGCTTAATAATGTGGAACAACCTCTAAGTAGGGTTTCCATAGACCTGGCAAATTATTTTGTCTGAGATTGATACCAGTTATCTAAAAAGACATGGATAAATAAACTAACAAACATTTTCTTAGAAAAACTAAAATCTGAATGTTTATTGTACTGAAATCTTACTGATATGTCACTTGCATAATAATTTGGAACGCAGTGTATATTTTTGTTAGCACTACGTACAATTTGTTTGCGTGTTTTTTGAAAACGGTTTGAGGAATCGACTGGAATTCCATAACTTTTTGTATGTTTTTGTATGTTTTTCAGAAAATTCAAAATGGCGGAAAAATTTTCATGATGGAAAATGACGTCATAAGGTGCAATCGATTCGACTTGACCCAAGGAATCAGAGGGGGAAAAAAAAAATTTTCTAGCCTTTAAGGCTCAAAAGTTATTAACATAAACATGAGCGCAACTTTGGACAGCTGGTGGCACTAGAGGGATTGAGTTAGAGACTCCTAATTTGCTATGGACACAGTTCAGACTATCCTCTTACTGTGTGCCAAATTTCACAACTTTTTACCATACGGTTCTATGGGCTGCCATAGACACAATAGCGGAAGAAGAAGAAAAAGAAAAAGAAAAGAACGCTAACGGATACAATAGGTGCCTACGCACCTTCGGTGCTTAGCCCCTAATTAAAATTCAAATGTAGTACCTGTTCAGACAGTATACGATTTCAGAGCATATGTATTTAAAATAAGCTCAAAATATCAAACATGTTTGATGTCCTTCAACTGGATGGAATCATGTGCTCATATCATATGCTACGTGAAATCTGTCAACTCAAATCCAAAATGCAAATCGGGCCAAAAAGTGTAGTGTATTCATACTTATGTCTGGTTACTGCAGTGTTGGACTAACAGACCTAGATAATGCGATTGTAACTCAACTTCGTCAAGGATGTAAAAGTTAATCAGGCCTTGGCGCTGGGCACATGCTCCAAAAGACAGAGGTGATGCGCATGTCTATAATAACCCTTAAAATATTCCATTACTTGTTGTCATGCATTTTTGGACAAACAGATGGAGACTGCAACTCGACTACACAAAAACCCACTGTAGATCGATTCTAACTGCATCTAAACCGTCTCTGTCGTCTTGCAGGAGGAACATTATCCCAGCTCTCAGACAGCGGACAGACCCTCAGCGAGGACAGCGGTGTGGATATTGCTGAATCAGGACGTCTCAGTAAGGATAGCAGCCCACGTCCCGCCCGCACCAGAGTCCCACGGGATGGGCACGGAGGAGGAGAAACATCTGCCAAACCGGTGAGACCGAGAGAGAGAGAGAGATGGATGTGTGAGAGTTAATGACAGTGACAGAGGGATGGTATTAAAAGTGTGAATGAGAATGAAAGAGTGATGACAGAGGAGTGCAGTCACGTAAATCTGTTTCCTCCCCCTCCCTGTGACTGAGTGTGCTTGACTTTTAACTATTAATTTTCACTTTTCTTCTTTTGGTACATACATTTTCTTTAGTTCTTCTGTTCTGTCTTTGTGACTCGTCCACTTCATTTCATCTCATACCACTGATCTAACAGCTCTCTGAAAAACCAATCTCAGTGTGCTGAGTCAAGACACGTCCGTCTTCCTTTTGGCCGTCCTTTAGCTATAAGCTTCTCGGCTGTCTTATACGCATGAGCTGTGTTGTTGTTCTCATAGATTGAAATAATAGTGCTATCTGAGGACATTATGGTTGGGCATAAGCCACTTTCTGTGGCCTTATTTTAGGCTGCCAGACACAAAGCAATGTCTATCATCAAAGCCAAATGTGTCTTTGCTTCCTATCTCTGTTCTCTTTCATTCTCTCTCCCTCTCTTTGATTTGCTACTTTCCTGTCTCTCTTCTCTCTCTCCTTCTCTCTCCCAATCTTTCCTGTCCTGTGTCTAATCCATCTCTAAATCTACCTTGCAGCCGGGTCTGTTGGAGCCGACCTCCTCTCTAGTGAGGGTGGCTAAAAGCGCCAGCACTCTGGGCATCGCAATAGAAGGCGGGGCAAACACACGTCAGCCCCTCCCACGCATCGTTACCATTCAAGTGAGTGGCCCATATAGTGTTCATTATATACAGGGTTATATTATATGAAATAATATAATGCTTGAGGTCGCTAAGATCACAAGCCCCCTCACCTCTGACAGCAGAAAGAACTGCAAATGTATACAAATAAATTTTTTGAAAGAAATAGCTTGTTTGCAGTCACATGACTCTGATAAACAAAATTCAGATGGAGGGCAGGAAGTGAAAAGTAGAATGGACGAGATTCAGAAAATCTGTATTAGAGAATGTGAAGCTGCCGTCACGCCATGTTCAGCTCTAGTATGGTTTGTTTATATCGTGCTGCCTTTCTGCTAGTGAGTTTAGGGCAGTTTTTTGATTTTCTGTCGTGATTGTGAAAAATGTCGCCATTATAGGTCATTCATGCTGAATCGAGTATTGCAATAAGAACTCAGGGAAAAAAACTGGATGGTGTAATACAATTTTTGCCTTTTCTATGTGTAAAAACGCCAAGGGAAGCAGGTTGAGGAGGTGACAGGAAGATGCCGTGTAGCAAATCTGATTACCCACTGCTTATCACTCAATAAAATAATCACCTAGCTGAGTGTTTTTGAAAGTTTTGTATTATGTTTGGTTTAATTATTAACATTACATTTGCGATTATGACTCTCACTCTGCTTGTGAATGGGAATAAGTTACACGTATCTACTTC
Source organism: Chanodichthys erythropterus (assembly GCF_024489055.1). Taxonomy (NCBI): domain Eukaryota; kingdom Metazoa; phylum Chordata; class Actinopteri; order Cypriniformes; family Xenocyprididae; genus Chanodichthys; species Chanodichthys erythropterus. The sequence continues at coordinate 16,538,155 of NC_090242.1, read as the reverse complement.
AAAACTGTTCACAAGCTTCTATAGGTTTGATTTTGGTTGTCATTTGTTGAAATAAATACAAAAAAATACAGTGTCGGTGTCTGTCTGTTGTATGTGACCCTCCGATTCTCCTTCGTGGCCATAGGGAAAGTGGATATTTACAAAGACAACATTAAAATAAAACTAGAGTTACATTTGCACCCTACCAACAAAGAAATGGATCGACTACTGTCAGCTTGTTGAACACATTTTTTTATTTGGACATTTTCTGCCACATGATGTGCTGAAGCAGCAGCGAGTGACACTGTTTTCATGGTAACCAGATCAACATTGTGAACAGAATTATACAAAACTTAAGTGAAAACTCCAAATGACATACAATGGGATAAAATAGCTTCTCTTCCCTGCAAAGGATACCATGAAGAATGTGAATGTTTAACCAAGTCAAAAACAAAAAAAGGTAAGCAGGTATTCATATTCATTTCAGTATCAGCAGACGCAAAACACTATAAAAGGTGACAACGTTTAAGGTAAAAAAAAAAAAAAAGAAAAAGAAAAAAGTTTTGTAAATGATAAAAGCTTCTTGTGGTTTCTTGGTTTGACCAATTTTGAGGAACCATAAATGACGCAAAGCATACGAATTTTGAGTTTGTGATAGTGATTTCTACACAGAAAAATCACTTCCTGCCCTCCAGCTGCATTTCGTGCTACAGCAATGACGTCATGTGCAAACAACCTTTTGAAGAAATTAATACTTTTATTCAGCAAGGATGCATTAAGTTGATCAAAAGTGACAGTAAAGACTTTTATAATGTTACAAAAGCTTCCTATTTCAGATGAATGCTGTTCTTTTGAACTTTCTATTCATCAAAGAATCCTATTTTCCACATTGATAAAATTAATGAATGTTTCTTGATCAGCAAATCGACATATTAAAATGATTTCTGAAGGATCATGTGACACTGATAGCTAAAGAAATTTAGTTTTGCTAACACAGGAATAAATTACATTTTACTATATATTCAAATAAAAAAGTTATTTTAAATTGTAAAAATATTTCACAATATTCCTGTTTTTGCTGTATTTTGAATCAAATAAATGCAGCCTTGGTGAGCAGAAGAGACCTATTTTAAAAAACAATTTTTTGTTGTTTATTCTTTTTGTTTTGTCTTGGATTTATACACCTAGTGACATGGATGCAAAAAAGTACGGTGACATTAAAATTTCCCTTTTTTTCAGCTATGTTTAGTTTATTCCATGAGCACATGTGTCCAATAATACAAGGGGTTACTGGGGTAAAGTAAATAGCATTCGACTGGTCATGTGATCTCAACATGGTAACTCCCATGAGATGGCCCACTGCATGCAAAATAAAACGGCTATTATTAGGCTACTCATGTGCGTAAACATGATTTTAACATCTTATTAATTTGTTTAGAAAAAAATCTTCTAAAAATGATTGCATTATACTTATCTAATCTCGCACTGTTTGTGCTACACACATGAACGAAACTTCAAATTGTGAAACTTGAGAAGAGACGTTCTATTACTTTTCATTTGATTGTCACCTGAATGATAAAATGTGAGCAAGAATATCTAGGGACCAGAATATAATAGAATCTTGTTGTTGGGCTTTTTTGAATGGGGTTAATAAGCAGCCACCGAGAACAACCACCTTTAAATTTCCCTTAGCAACAGGATAGCATCTTAACGAACATCCTAGCGACACGGTAAGCGCCACACATTTTCAATACTAAATCTGAGTATGAATCACAGTAGTACCCTGTGGTTCTTCGTATTGGGTGGCTGCCAGGTTTTACAGTTGATTATACAATTTCAAAACCCTCGGTCTGAAGCCGGTATGGAGCCTTAGACAATGACAGGCAAAAAATAAGTCCCAATCTTGAGATCACTGCCGTCAGTCATATGAAGGTCCATAAGAGGGCTGACAGCCTCTGAATTAAATAATGAGCACAGAAGCACAGCAGTACATGGTATAGACCTCCAGTTGTAAGCAGGTGTTGGTGTTTGACGCCATTGTAGCAGCAGGTTATTCCTGATTCTGTCATTTCTTTTACTAAAAATCTCAAGCACTCTGTTGAACAGGCTTGTGGGAATGCATGCAGTTAGGTGTGCAATATGTAGACCGAGTTGATGATATGTAAATTGATCTCTGTTTTTCTGTGTCCACCCATGCTGGAGAGGAAATAATGTGTGTTTTAAGGAATGGGCTTCGGCTGTGAGAGACGAATGTGAAATAACAGTGCCACTGATTACAGTTGATTTAGCAGAAAATCAGCACCTTCTTAATAAAAGATTGAGAGATGAAGAGTATGGGCAGGAGAACAGGAGAGACTGAGCAAAAAATATATATATATAAGAGCTAGTGAAAGTGAGTTCGAAAGAAAGGAAGTAATTGAAAGCGATCGTGAGACGTAGAAAGTGTGTCTGGGGAGGAGAGAAATGGATAGGCATGAGTGGGTTTTAATTACCAGGCGGCAGGCGGTTCATCAGCGTCATAATGAAAATCCAACAACAAAAGCGGCTGTGGATTAGATAATGTGGTGCTCTTTTGTTTCGATCAATATCAGGCATTGAATGAAAGAAGACAGGGTGCTGGTGAGATCTAAGTGGGTGACTCTTGCATTTTAGCCTCCATTAGTTTACTACTTCCTGTTGCGTAAGTGATGTCACGCTTTGAAGCAGGCTGACTCATGATCAGTAGTTTCATAAGGATTAAAAGGGTAAAATTGGGATTTTAGGTCCCAATTTTCCCCACATTACTTTTTTTTTTTTTTTGGAAAATTCTGCATTTTAATTTTTGTGAATTCTTAATGGTTTAATTATATTTTAATAATCAAAAAGAATGTCTGATCAATTGTGTAAAAAAACTAATAATTTATTATAATTTTAACATCAAAAGTAATAATGTTCTAAGAAGTGTTTTTTTTTTTATTCTGTGTTGTCTGTTTTCATTTTTCTTTTTTGTGGTTAATGATTTATTATCAAATACGAAAATGCATAAAAAACATAAGAATTTCATTATTCTTTTACAATGTAACCAAATGAAATTTGAACGACTTTATTTTTTTTTGGCAAACAAAGTGTTGCACAACAGAATTTTAGAGTTTAAATTATTCATGATTTGAGAAATCAGCTTTTGATACATAAGAGGTCATCATACTATAAGAATATCCTGTAAGTTTCAGAACTGAAAACTTCCTTGTTAGTCCAATAAAAGCTTTAATTGACACCAGAACCAGCAAACGACTGATCCTGGAATGTGCCTATAGATAGGTGAAACGCCGCATCCACAGAAGAAGTCAACGCCTACTTAATCATTGCAACATTAGCCCCGCCCACTAGCATGATAGTGAGAGAAGAGAAGAGTGATACAGGACAAAAATAGCATTACCTTTCAAAGGATCCTAATGCTAGGAATATGGTTATTTATTTTCAACAATGTGAATGTCTCAGTTGAGCATTATTTATTAGTATTCTGTATTTATTTCACTGTACATTCTTTGGTAAATCAGTCGCATTTCAGCGCAGGCTTTGCACGTAGACTTTTACGATATGGACTCGACAGTAATACAACAACATGTCAGTAACTGTGTTAATTCTAATGCCTGATCTGATATGTAATAATTCATGTGCAGTCAGATGTTCTTTGTCTATGTGTCAGTAAATCAAACCAGTGACTAAACAGTCAACTTCACGTTGTTTCTCTTAGTAGAATGAAAATAATCTGTTACTTAAATGGTTAATAAATTATATATAGAAAGCGATCAAAGAATGCTCCCTTTACAGTCGCTGGAGCTGTCAATCAAACAGCGAGAGAGTGTAATACTTAGTTATTTCATATGCAAAGATGTTAGCCAATCACAGCAGTGGGCGTTTACACTGAGGTCTCACAGCACACACGGCCCTTAAAACAGAGCATTAAAATAAGAGGGTTAAAATCAGGGTAGGAAAAAATGCCTTTTATTTCCAAATTATGACAATTTGTGATGTAAGAAGCATACTAACATTATAAGTGCACTTCAGGAAACATTATAAAACAACACAGTTCATGACCCATTTAAATTAAAACATGGATGAAAATTGTGTGATAGTGTTCCTTAAAAAAAAAAAAAAAATCATGATTTAATAAACTGTATTATTATTTTTAGTGTTATTACTTTACTTTAAAATGTACATTATTGTACACTAGTAATATATTTCTGTCATAATTCCCTCAAGCCAGAGAGAACATGATCAGTATCCCTTTCATTCTTTTCAGAAATGTTTACTTTGTTTACAAGTTAATTTCAGAGTTAAATAATGTCCCAAATCTCTTTAATGGTTAAAACTGGCTTTTCAATAAATTATCAATCAGTTCTCCACCTGGGATCACTTAGTGATGAATTGATATAGTATTTTAATTTTCAAGTCCGCTAATTACATCCTTCTTTGATTTCCCAGTTGAAATGCACAAACAAATGGCATATATTCAACCTAAATTCAGTCTTTCTATCCCGAGCCAAATCTAATCTAAATACCAACCACACCAAACTGTGTGTGACTGTAACAGTATTTAGATCTAAACAGACTGACAACTGACTTTTGCTTCTGTAAACGCAGCCAGTCTGTCACATTGCGTTAAATGGAAGTTTCTCAAACTATCTCTCATTCTCTTTCCCACAGAGAGGTGGTTCGGCTCATAACTGTGGACAGCTAAAGGTGGGTCAGGTAATCTTAGAGGTTAATGGAGTGTCTCTCAGAGGAAAGGAACATCGGGAAGCTGCACGTCTCATTGCGGAGGCCTTTAAAACCAAAGAGAAGGACTACATTGACTTCTTGATCACAGAGTTCAACGTGGCTCTATAGGACCGTTCGAGTCCCATGATGCTGAATGCGGAGATGGAATAAAAGAGCACTTGGATATACCGCAACATTTCTTGCCATGATTAACCCCCAGAATCCTGTTACATGGTACACTTCAGCTCATCCTCTCCTGTGATGTTTTGAAACCAGTCACTGTTTGAAAGGCCATCCTGTGTGGACCAACCCCATGTTGACCTTTCCAGCAGAAAAATGCCAGGATAGAGTAAAAGTTCAGTCAGTTCTGGCCGGTTTGTTTTAGATGATGAGACCATCTTTTCAGTTGGCTTATTCTTTGAGTTTCTATAATGAAATTTGGTCACCTGACCGCAATATGGCAAGAGACTCTTCATCAAGCTTGGATCTGTGTAGTGTTTTTGATACACGATACCGTCATGTTCTGGTGTGAGAGTCTGTGTGAACGTGTCATGGAAATCATCGTTGTTTTTTTAAAGTCATAGCTATTTTATAAGAAATATGTGCAAATGGATAAAATGTGTTTAAAACAAATATGTAAAGTTTAAGAGGTGGACATAACTACTGATTCTAGTAAATAGTGACTAACCCTATAGAAATTCAAACTAATGTGCTTCTCACTACAGTTTGCTGTGAGCAGAACTGCTGAAACATCTGTCATCTGCCTTTTTTTTTAACTAGTCAGCTGGTTTCAATGTTTGATTATTGTTTGTGCTGTTTTGCAGGTTTTTTTGCGTCATGCAGTAATTACTAAACCATGGCAATCAGTCATTAGGACAGAAATGCTGGAGTCCTCAGAGACAGCTACTGTGTCCAAATACCTATAGTGAGCTGCCTACGTAGACAGCATTTTAAGACAGCATAGGCACTTCTGATGTGAAGAGAAGAGCTTGTTTGAGACAGATTTTAAGGCAGCAACATGTGCATCAGGGCTCAACAATAAGGACTGCTCACTGTCCCATTCCATTCAAAAATTTGGCATCATAAGTTTTTAATGTTTTTCAAATAAGTCTCTTGTGCTCATTAAGGCTCCTTTTAGTTGATCAAAGATAGAGTAAAAATGTAATATTGTGAAATATTATTACAATTTAAAATGTAATTTATTCCTGCCATGGCAAAGCTTAATTTTAAGCACCATTACCCCAGTGTTCAGTGTCACATGATCCTACAGAAATCATTTTAATATGCCGATTTGCTGCTTAAAGGCACAATATGAAAGATTTTTATATTAAAAACCACTTGCACAATTATCTATTTCATTCAGCTGTGTACTTACATTATCCTAAATGTTTCCAAGAATTTGTAAATTCAGAGAAATTCACTATTTAAATAGTGCCCGTCCCTCCCTTGTCACTTGTCGCCTGTCAATGACGTAATATCTGCGTTGTCCCTTGTTTCCTTGTACTGCATAGTAACAATACACAAGACGCGTCGAAAGTGAAACGCGCAATATGGCGGAATAAGTGCCGCCTTCTAAATAAGAGCAAACCGCCGATTGGTAAAGTCATCGCGTCACTGCAGCGGCCGTTAGAAGCTCCCGTTTCTATAGAAATAGTCAGATGCGCGCCTTCGAAATGAGGCACAAGAGATGCGCATTTAGGACTGCGCATGCGCATTAGGTTGACCCAGCCTGAAAAATTCCGTTTTTTGTCATGATTCGAGCGTTTAGAAAGCAAAATGAATGAGACAGTTGTTGTCAGATTTTATTGGTGATTTCAAATATGAAATTTAATCGAAAGCTTAAAGCAAACAGCTTTAAAGAATTTGATGTTTCCCCATTCAAAGACATAGGAGCTGCACTTGGATGCCTGAGAGGCGTTTCAAAGATGGCCGCCGAGTGAAATGACTTGTCTTAAAGGGACTTTGATAGTAACCACGGCAACAGTCGTTGTTTCGTTCAAACATTATGGACCATGGCAAGCAAACTTTGGGACAAAAGATGAAATAAAACGAGGATCAATATTGGCGTGGTGTTTCCAAAATGGTGAGAGCTTTGCAACAACTTTGACTTGACAGAGACGCCGGTCTTGCACATTATTAGACGAGGTAAGCAAATGTTATAGCTCAACATGATGAAATGTTAAAATATCATCAGTATGATATTCTAATGTTGATCTAACTTACTGTTAGTCTCATACAGCCAACAAGCTAATACTCAGAATAACATTACAACTTTAAACGCATTCAAATGCAGTTCAGTATGATAGTGTAAAGTGAGACCAAGTGAAACGGCACTGCGTTACCTCACAATTTTCAAATTAGTCAAATAAACTGGACTGTATAAGAAGTATTTCAGCTTTGCGAGTAGTTCGTAGAATGAAATATACTCGTTCCTTTATATCCCCTGGGTCTCGCGTGTGGCACTGATATCTTTCTCTCATTAGCAATTACACTTGTGATTCTCAGCAACGCCCTGCTTTACCACAGTCATGTTAAAAACATGAATGCATTCACTCATCCATAAACATTATTTCGCCATAAACAAAGACTATAGAATAACACAAGACGTGTCACTCGTATGGTTTTGAATGGGAGAAAGTGTAACGCGCAATATGGCGGAATAAGTCCCGCCTTCTAAATAAGAGCCAATCGCCGACTGGTAAAGTCTTCGCGTCACTTCAGCGGCCGTTAGAATCACCGGTTTCTATAGAAACAGTCAGACGCGCGCCTCCAAAGAAACGAGCATTTAGCATGCGCATTAGCTTGATCCAGCCTGAAAAATACAGTTTTTGTCATGATTCGAGCGTTTAGAAACTAAATTTTTGAGTTGGTTGTTGTTAGATTTCATTGGTAATTTCAAATATGAAATTTAATCGTAAGGTTGGTGAACAGTTTTGGAGAATTTGATGTTTCCCCATTCAAAGAGATTGCATGATGCCCAGGATGCCCGAGAGGCGTTTCAAAGATGGCCGCCAAGTGAAATGACTTGTCTTAAAAGGACTTTTCCATAAATATCCATCAGAATGACGACAAGTTCCATGATTCCACGCTCATTCACTGCGTCATCAATCTACGACTTTGTTATTATTTTGAAGAGGTTAGCGACCCCTAGATCGGACATACTGTGCCTTTAAGAAACATTTATTATTATTCTCAATGTTGAAAACAGTTGCGCTGCTTAATATTTTTATCGAAACCATTTTTTCCCAGGATGCTTTGATGAATAGAAAATTCAAAGATGTTTATTGTCACTTCTGATCTATTTTAGTATTATTTCTTTCAAAAACAAAAATCTTACTGACCCCAAACTTTTGAATAGTAGTGTATATCATTATTTCCCAATAAAATTGTATTTGAATTTATGGTTGTCTTGGCATTTCCTGTATTATAATTATATTATATAATTATATTAACTGTATAATTTCTAGCTGCTATTACCAATTTTTTTTTTGTAAAAATAAATAAATAAATAATAATAATTAGTGTATGATGAAAATGTAATTTTATAATAAATCATATTTATTATAAATATATTTTGATATTTATTTATTTATTTAAATATTACATGTAAACTTTGTATAAATTAATTATATAAGTAAATATAAAATTATATACACATATTCATATTTAAAAACAAATATATATATATATATATATATATATATATATATATATATATATATATATATATATATATATATATATATACATATTTTGTGTTGGGGCCAGTAAAAACATTAGCAGGGAAAGTAGAAATCAAAACTACTGGCCTGACCTGGACAGCAGGACAAAAAACTTACTGTTGAGCTCTGATTTCTATCCTTCACTTAGAAGGTAATCTCAAAATATGAGATGTACAAAGCATTTATATAAAAATATTGGATATTTTAATATTTAAAAAAAAAAAATATTTCAAAATCTATGATTCAGTATTGCTTATTCAGCCTAGCAGCATACTAATGCCAAACTATTGAAATTAATTGCAAATCGAGTCTCTTATTCAGTCTGTGCATGCTATTCGAGTTTGCGCCTACATAGATAACTCCACATAATTTAAAGGGGTAGTGCACCCAAAAATATAGGTAACCAGACAGTTACTAGTATTAGTATTGAGGGGGGAAAATACTATGGAAGTCAATAGTGACCATCAACGGTTTGGTTACATACATTCTTCAAAAAATTTGTGTTCAGCAGAAAAAAGAAACCCATGCAGGTTTGGAACAACTTAAGGGTGAGTAAATGATGACAGAGAACTTTCATTTTTGGATGAACTATCCCTTTAAGTTACAGCTAGGATGCTTCCAATGTAGCCGAAAAGACAGCAAGGCAGCTCACTAGGTTTTGGGAAGAGCCTTTGACAACATGCCAGCATTGTGAGGAGTCTCAGAATGAAAAATCCTTTCAGATTTATTTAGCTGGAGCGAGAAAATGAGAAGACCCTTTATCCAGTTATGAGAGGCAAAGCAGGAACTTGACATTGCAATCAGAGACAAGCAGCCATTGAAACTAATGAAAAGTTTAGATCTTCCACGAGGGATCTGATTGATGCATTTAGAAAAAGAAGAGAAAAAAAAGTTCAGACAGGGAAGAGGTGGCGACACAAAGCAACAATGTGTCAGTCATGTTATATAAGAGGGAACGAGTGGGAGAGGAAATTGAGAAATGGTGTTATTGTAATGTGTGTGTGAGTGTCTGGCTTTGAATGCTGAGGCAGTATGTGAAACATTTCCACAGAGCCGATGTGTGTGATCTGCTTGAAGCTTTGAAATATTGACTAGTGCAAGCACAGGACTGCTCATTCACACCTGCCCACCTTCTCTAATATGACAGCCCACCTAGATCACATGCGCACCATTTTCACTCCTCTACAAACCCTCACACACACAGTGTGTTGCTTGTTAGACTCAGACATTTGAACAGTGTATATATGGTATATCTATATATTTTAAGTAAATGATTTATAAGAAATTATATGATCTTGAAATCTTTTCCTTTATGTACCCGAGGTGCTCAGAGGAAAGACATGCAGGCAAGTCATCTAACAAACCTGATGGATATTTGTTTTCTCCTCATCTTTTTTACTTCCCACAGTTGGGTATAGATGCACTTGAATAAGTCATCTGAATGCAGTAAAGCATTTATCCAGTGAAATCTTCTTCCTTGGAAAAAGTTCAGCACACACCTGTCTGACAGCATTAGGAATGACATGTACTCTTTTGTCAAAGTATTGCTTCAGTGCTCATCCCACGGAGAACGTTCACGGCAAAGTCCTCAATGCACAAAGGTATCAGAATGAAAGGTATCTAAGGAGGGGGGAGGGGTCTTTGCAGCAGCATCTCATCTCACCGATGCAGCTCTTCATATGGAGATCAGTCCTGTGTAGTTCATGTGTGGAGCTGCTGTGTTTTTTCATTGGTGGATGGGAACACAGATCAAAGAACAGAGCATGTCTGACCGTACCGACCTTCAGATACATATAAACATACTCACAAGCAGTGTTGGGGAAAGTTACTTTTAAAAGTAATGCATTACAATATTGCGTTACTCCCTAAAAAAGTAACTAATTGCGCTACTTAGTTACTTTTTATGCAAAGTACTTTTGTGTTACTTTTTCCTCATCTGGAATAGGCTGTCTGTTTGTTTGTTCTGTTTTTGGCAAATGTAAAGGCCCTTTCACATCAAAAGTGAAATGAATAAGCCTCAGGTTGAAGGAAATGCACATTCACGCCTGTACTGTAGAGGGTGCAGCTCAAACAAACAAGCCTTTCAGCTGTGCTGCCACAGCAGGAGAAATAATTGAGTAAATGCCTACTAAAACGAATCTAGAATAACCATCATGTTCACACTACGCACACAACACCTCTGCACTCCCGCTTTTTCACAACATGGTGACCGGAGAGGTAGCAGTCAATTAATGGGAAAACAAAGTAACTTGTTTCTTATTTGAAAAAGTAACTCAGATATTTTGTTGTAAATTTAAAAGTATTGTTACTTTACTAGTTGCTTGAAGAAAGTAATCTGATTACGCAACTCGCGATACTTGTAATGCATTACTCCAACACTGCTTCCCAAACAGATTTGCAGACTCAAGATCGCATGTAAAGATTCAGCCTCAACGTCTTAAAAAATTAAATTATGCTTATTTGTTGATTGCCAACTTCAATCAAACTAGCTTTTTTATTTTTTTGTTCATTTTCAATGAGGTTCACAGTTTTTGTAAACTTGTTAAAGGATTAGTTCACTTTCAAATGAAAATTAAAAAGCTTTACTCACCCTCAAGCCATCCTAGGTGTATATGACTTTCATCTTTCTGATGAACACAATCAGAGATATTAATAAATATCCTGAGCATTGCAGGCTTTACAATGGCAGTGAACGGGACCAACGAGTATGAAGCCCAAGAAAGCTTCCATCCATCAGAAACGTACTCTGGCTTCCGCCAGATCACCTTCCATATTCAACTTAGGAAGAAGTGTAATGCCTCTCGCAGTTCAAAATGCTTATGCTACATCCTACACCTTCCATATTCAACTTACGAAAAAATAAGTTGGGTCAGTTACACTTTCTTCCTAAGTTAAATACAGAAGGTGGTCTGGCGCAAGCTAGAAATTTTACTTTTAACTTGTTTAATATGGATATTGTTCTTACACAAATGCATCACTTCGCTTCAGAAGGCCTTTATTAACTCCTCAGAGCCGTGTGGAGTACTTTTACAATGCATGGATGCACTTTCTTCAGCTTCATACTCGTTGGTCCCATTCACTGCCATCATAAAGCTTGGATGTGTCAGCATATTAACATATAATTCAGATTGTGTTCATTAGAAAGAAGAAAGTCAAATACACCTAGGATGGCTTGAGTGTGAGTAAAGCTTGGGGTAATTTTCATTTGAAAGTGAACTAATCCTTTAAGTACAGTTCAGTGTAATTATCAGTAACTAAGTTTGGAGTAATTAAAATATAATAAAATATTAGATGAAAAACTTTGACATGTTGTTATGCCAACAAACTGAAATAGTTGAAATACTAAATTTACTAAAACTTAAACAGAAATTAAAGCAAATTAAAGCTAAAACAAAACCTCATAAACATGACAAAAGCACATAATAAAATTACTAAAATAAAAATGAAAACTGAAAATATTAAAATAAAATGATAATTATTTTTCTTTATTACATTTAAATAGTTTGGAACAAAATTTTATTAATACAATTACATTAAAATGCGTAACAGGGTTGAAGGTTGAGCTGGAAAAATACAGTCAACTCAACATGTTTATAAAAATTGATAAAACTGAATGACAGTACTTGGATGTCAAATTGTTAAAGAATATGTTATGTAGTAGCAGGTTTGTAAACAAGATAAACAGCTAAATACTATGGTTTGGACATTAAAATGTGTTAATAATAATTAAAAATATTCAACTACAATGAATGTAATTGATTGAACATGTCAAAATTATGATTCTTGGATATCATTAGTAAGGTCATGACCTCTGAGGCTGGACAGGTCAAATTGCATTTGGTGAAGGATATAATGGATAAAAAGGGGACACTAAAGTAAAGTGTATTTGTGGAGAGTGCCAAATACAGGTTTAGATGACTTTTCAAAACTACATTTATGATTTCATAAGTGACATGTCTTGGAGTCTTGGCATTCCCAAGTGAAAAATATAAAGTTTGAGACCCTTCATCTTGCTGATATCTGCTGGTGTCGTTACTGACAGCATTTGACAGACATTTCTGCTTGAGCTCTCTATACTTGATCTGCATTCAAAATAATGCCCTCAGAAGCGCTGATGTTTTAACATGCTGAAACCTCATTTTCCCAGAATCATGTTTAGTCATTTTATTCTTATTTTATTCCTTTTACAGTTGTTTTACCTGAACCCGCTGCCTTTGTTCCTCTGTCTGCCTGCCTCTTGTACAGTTTAAAGAAAAGGCTACACAACCATGGTATTTATACAGAAAGTGTGTTTTATTTTCCAATAAAGATAAAGTGCGGAAAAATGAAAGAAAAGTAACCCCTTTGTCTTTCCATTCTTCATCTCCCCACCATTTCTGGTGCTTTGTGACAGGTACAAATCTCATTAACTATAATCAGTGAGATAACAAAAATTAATAGGCCCTCACTAAAATATGAAGTAATTCCCCAGTAGCGTGCCTTCCCATTTGATCAAACCAATTCATCCACACACACAGACAAACACATGATCATCAGGACTGGTTAGTTATCTGCGAACAGGAGTCATCTTGTGGTTTCTCATTCATTAGGTGTCAAAACACAGAGAAAAACCATTAGAGGTGTACAACACAAACAGAAAGCCTCATTAACTATATAGCATATGGCTGGATGAATAAAACATGGGGAAATAATTGATTGCAGGCTTCATTTTGCATATAGGTCATGTGTTTGTTTAAAATAAATTGAAATAAGTAAAAAGTACAACATCTGAGTGAGATTTTTAAGAACGTATCAATAAATAAAAACGCTAGATTATTGCCATATGAATAAAAAGTCCATTATGGATGGTAGTACTATAATGGTACTTTGATGTATAGATCTATGTTTACCATATTCTTTCACAATGATGTTTATTAGTGCTTCAAGAATAATGTAGTCATGAAACATTTCCTCTACTGACAGCTTCAGATCTACACAGTTTAAAAAGCCGTTATATGGCTCCATCATGTGGCTGATAACGGTATCACATACAAAATAAACGATGTTTTGTGTCTGAAAATGCTTTTTGCTCTGTCAGTATACGGTTACATGAGGACATCCCAAAGAGAGAGACTCTCTCTTAGTTTAGGAGTAAAATGCTGTTATGTACATGAATCGTGTCTTTTAACCCCGCCCTTTTCCCTGTTGAGCCAATCAAAACTCCCAATCCAGCGTTCTGTTGACTTTGACAACGAAGCCCCGCCCTCAAATCAACGTCTGCTCTTCTTAGTTTAATGCTGTAAATTTATTATTACGGCGTCTTTGTTGTAGTTTTTGGAGATTTTTCCTGAAAGTAAAGATAATGTTTTCCACTCCAACTTTTCAACTTTCGCGTTGTACTTGAATTTTTAGGTATGAAGTGAAATAAAACTAGTCGCGTGGAGTGAGTTACAGAGATTTTGGCTCGCGCGAGCAACACAACACGCGAGACCCGCTCGAGCTGAAGCAAAAACAAAAGTAAAAGGGACATGAAAGCTTGAGTTAACGTGCATTTGTCAAGAAGAAGGTGAGAAATCCATGTTTGCCTCGTCGCTTGGTGATGGAGGGACGGGCTGGTGGTGTTAGTTTGGGTGCTGTTCTCAAGGCAACAGTCTGAAGTTCATGTTTTCACATGAAGAGCGCTGTTTTTAAATACTCAAGGTAAGGAATCTTAAAATACTACAGTCAGAGGAACTTTGCTTGTTAATTAAAGATTGCATGTCTCAAAGAACAGTGTTGGAGGTGGCTGAATAGCGTGCATGTTTGCAACTTTCCAAAGGGCTTTTGCTCTTGATCAACAGGTTAAACCTCCTTCTGCTCGTTATTCAAGTTGTACAAATGTATTCCACTCTTAACTAGACAGAAATATATATATATATATATAACTAGTGTGTGTGTGTGTGTGTGTGTGTGTATGTATATATATATATATATATATATATATAAGACAGAATGATGAAATATAAATCCCATATAAATTGCCCTGGATTTGCTTTATTATTAACTTTTTGTCCTAACTGACATGCAAAATAAAGCAGGCTAATCAAGTAAAAACAAATTAAACAGTAAATGATAGTTTACATGACATGAAGTAGTGACAGTAATTGTACTGTGTGACAATACACCTTATATAAGGCTATTATAAACAACATTTATGATTATTATATAATTATGTGATTTATGCTATGATTATTGTTTAATTATTAGCATTTAATGTTGTCTAATATTCTATATTTATAATATTCATATATTAGGCCTATATTCAAAAAGCTAAAATTTGAGCCAGAATCTGTTTACAGATCTAATGTGTAAAAAATGAAAAATGATACTTTCTAGGCTCTAGTCAGGTGTTTTTGTGCTAATAATGTCTTTTTAAAACCCAAAAGAGATACTCAAGGTTTGAAAGTGGCACAGTCCATTCAATTTATTGCACTGACATTGGAGTTGATCATGTGGCCTGTCTGATCACAACACAAATATTCTTCCTCAGACACTGTGGATCTTCTCGGCCCATAAGGAGATTTAGGGCTCAGTGTTCGTCTTATTAATCCTGTTTCAGCGGTGTGTGTGTGGCCACTGTTATGTAGTCTATTAAGTGCAGTAACAGTGAATGATCTATATATAGGATACGTGTTGCTTTTGGCTGAGCTCACCACAGGCTCGCTGAATGGATGGCAAAGATCTAGACAAGCGGTTAATTAACGTATGCTGCAGAACACAGTGCACTCGGGAGATTAGCAGACTCCCTCGGCGAGTACATTTGTGTGCATGCTGGCGGAGGATGCTGACAGATTGTTACAGTCTCTGTGGAATAGTTGCTTGCAACAAACAAAAGTTTAATCCACACAAATAGGTCTGATACACACAGGACATGACGACATGAGTTGTCCGTTCTTATAGTTTATGAAAAAACTGCAAGAATGTGTGTCTTTTCAGGGACTCTTTGCCATTTCTCAGATTAAGACTTGTGCGTATCTTAGACGTAATGACCTTTTTGACATTTCAAGTATGCTCAGCTATTCTCTAAATGTGGCAGTGTCACAATTTAAAGGCTTGTAAACCAAATTTAGTCTAGAAAAAAAATGGAACAGTGCTTTTCTTATAGATCAGAATGAAAGTTTTTCCCCAGCTATTCATCTTTGCCATGAAGCAGTGTTCTGAATGCTGATTGGCTGTTCTTAGAATGATGCTTTGATGCCTTTGGCCGGCAGCGCATGGCAGAGATTGTTGTTGTGTGGTCACCATGGCAACCAAGGGCCCTGTGAAGGTTGTGGGTTGTCTTGTAGATTAAAGATCACCACACACATTCACCTCCCAGACTGTTCTTTGCTTACTGTTTTACCATTAAAAAAAAAAAAAAAAATGCATCAATAAAATGAAAGTGAAGCTCTCATTTTGATTATGCAATTATTAAATGTTATCCTTTTTTCACATTTTACTTCATCAGCACTGATTTGGTGCTCAAGAAACATTTCTTATTATTATCAATGTTAAAAATGGTTGTGCTGCATGCTTAATATTTTTGCGGAAATCATGATAATTTATCAGGATTTCGACTAATAGAAAGTTCAATAGAACAGCATTTATTTGAAATAGAAATCTTTTGTAACATTATAAACAGTGTTGGGGTAAAGCATTACAAGTAATGTGTGTTATGTGAATTACTTTTTTCAAGTAGCTAGTAAAGTAATGCATTACTTTTAAATTTACAATAAAATGTTACTTTTTCAAATAAGTAACGCAAGAATGGCAGTGACGCGACACAACTGACGCTGGTAGGTCATGTGATAAGGGCAACATAGTGAATGTAGTATGTCCAGATTTCGTTCGTACTATATAGAACATGCTTTTTAGCGGTCGTGAAGTAATTACTTATTCAAAATAAGTACCTACTCTAAAGAGTATGCGATTTCGGACACAGCCCGGGTGTTGAACTTGCTTCTCAAGAATGAGAATAAAAAAATCTTCTTTTTTCCAGCTTTGATGTCAAAATGTATGTACTGTACACAAATTAAATAAGCAGATAGGGTTATAAAGGCATCTACCTGCAACTTCAGATTGAATAGTATTTTAGAGGACAAGTATTTGATCAACAAAAAAAAGACACTTCACCTTTAAGACAAAATATATATGTGCTGTTTTTACATTTACACTCAGTTGCTCTGTTTCGGGACTTATGAAGCAGGTGAAGAGCTACATTATTTATTCAGATGTTTTGTGGTTCCACTTGAGAGCAGCTCTTTACAGACTTTGTGTATCCTTTCATCATGCTCAATTAACACTGAGCTACAGTACATGAATGACGGAGTTACACAGATGCTTAAGGTTATGTTCAGTAAGAACGGTTCTCTTTAGTCGCCTCTTTCTCCTCCAGTTTGAATGGATTTCAGTTATTTATCTTTGATAATTAAATTAGTTACAGTGTTTTTTACTTTTCGTAAAAGGACATTTAACCCAAAAATTCAAAGTATGTCATCATTTACTCACCCTCAAGTTTTTCTAAACTAAAGAGTTTCTTTCTTCTGTTAGGGTTAGGGTTAGAAGAGATTTTCTGGCCCATTGACAATATTTTTTTCATATTATAGAAGTCAGCTGTTTGGTTACCAACATTCTTCAAATTATCATCTTTAGTAGAACAAAGAAACTCATACTCATAGACAAGGGAGAGACGTTTACACCTGGTGTTTTAATCTGTTTTGTCCACTTTCGACCACTTCTGTCCTGATTTCTTCAAGGGGAGGAAGGATGAACACGCACGGTAGACGACGGTAAAATGCAGAGAGAAGCAGCCTTTGTTTTGTTTTTTGTTTTTGCTCTGATAACCACAAGACCGGCTGAACACGGTGAGTGTGTTAGAAATCAGGAATGGTAAGAGAACATTGTGCTTGGTACGTGTTTTTTTTTTTTTTTTTGTCTTCAAACCAAACTTGGGTCTTCAGCTGACAAAGTTTAAATCCCATCTTGCTAGCACGCTTCCCATAATGTTTACACATTCAGTCAGTAGGCGGACAGAAGGCGCTCTTTTGTGGTTGTTGGAACACATTCGACCACATTGAGCGTTTACACTACAAAAAACAATCCGGTCGAATGCATTTTCAGCTCCCTCCTGAGTCCTGAAGTGGTCGAAAGTGGACAAGCTCAAAACCTTTTAGACCTCGTTTACAGCTGTGTTTAGCGTCGTCCACTTGTAATCCAATCGATCAAGATGCATCTTACTACCAGTTGTAAACAGGGCCTAAATGATAAAAATGTTCATTTTTGGGTGAACTATCCTTTTAACACTGTTTTTATATCTCAGAATAGCATGAAAAGTAAAGCATCAATCATTCAATGAAAATGAAAAAAAAAAAAAAAAAACTGTGTTTTTCAGATTGTGTTAAATTATCTTGAAGACCTATAAGTAGACATTATGCAGCCTGTTCATTAAAAACATTTGTAATTGGTCAGCCATGAGAGAAGACCTCAGTGTCAGTGTGGAGGACGTGCAGGTGGTACAGGAGCTCAAAGTGGAATAAAAGAGCTATAAAGAGCCAGGTAATGAAGCGGAGCAGAGGTGGGACCACTGCAGGGGTTCTGGTGTGGACACCAGCCCCAGCCTACTCCTCTCCCTCGAGCCCGGAGGGGTCGGACTTCAGCTGGGATGAAGAACTTGATGAGAACTTCCAAAGCCAGATGGATGAGAATGGCATCATTGGTCTGGCAGAGAGTCAAGGGCAGCAGGAGGTGAGGACATCAGAGATGGTTGACTGATATCTGCCCATTTATTGGTCATTTAGAGCAGACTCACCAGGACTCTTCTGATGAAGAGTCTCATTACACTGCATTTACAGAGAAAGATTTCTCATCTATTTTTATGCCCTATCTCTTAAAATAATGGTGCTTAACTGTTTAATATGCGTATCATGATTCTTTGAATCAGGGAAGAGAGGAGGAGAATGCAGAGGACCTGTTGTGGGACATGAAGACCCCTGAGCCTGAGCATGGGCCTCCACCTGCACTAGAGGAGATAAGCTATCACCTGAGTGAGCTGCTGGACTCTGAGCCGCTCTCTCATGCCACTGGAGACGACTACTTCTCTGCATCTCTGCGTAAGGGCTCAGTTCATTTAAACATCCACAGCTGAGATTAATAGAATAAAACTATAGTAATTGTGTAGTGAAATGATTTTACTTTTGTGAAAAGGGATGAATAGTTTCTATTCTAAGGGATAAACTTTCTATTCATCAAATATTTTTTTTTTTTAGAGGAAGAACAAAGAGTAGATGATGACCAGAGCATTTTGTTGGAAGGTTGGACTGATGATGAGGATGGTAAAGGGACCGCAACAATCCACAGGCACAAATTAAACTCTTTCCCAGAGAGAGAAACAGCGTTAAACATGACCGATGAGGAGACAGAAGAGAAGGACACATGTAAAGATGCTCAGAGATTCATGGACCAAACATTTCCTGTTGCAGAGGAGATGGCATCTATGTTTGGAAGGGCGAAGAGCTTTGATTTCAATCACAAAATGACTGAGATCCCCCAAAACATTCCAATTTCAGGAATCCCAGAGCTTTCTGAGCAAAGTGATTGTGAGGAACTCAAGGAAACCGATGGGCAATTTCTCACAGACTCACATTGTTCCTTTAGAAACACTTCTGATACCATCAGTTTTCCCCATTTGTCCTCAGAAGAACTGATGAATAACTGTGATATTGAAGCTGAGACGTTTCCAGAGCTAGACATTAGGGCAGAGTCATCTTTTAGCACTTACCAGAGTCCTGCCCCTAAAACATACCACATGGATAGATCAAAGGGGGAGGAGATTAAACACAAGATCACACCTCAAGCTTCACCAAGAAGCCCTGTGATTAGACTGGGAATAATGCACCAAGATAGTACAAGAGGAGAAAAATTAGAAAGAAGGTTACACAGTCCTAACCACAACCTGCAGCCTCCAACACCCTCTCCCAGAAAAACAAACTCTGCTTCCTGTGACGATCAGGTTTCCATTCCAGCAAAGTGCATTTCTAAAGCAAGCGTCTCCCCCTTAGAGTACTCGCCACCTCCTACATTGCATCGATCTTCAGCAATGAAGAGCCACAGAACCTCCAAAACCTCTCACACTGATCCAGATGACATCAGGTGAGATGAAACACACAAATTCATGTCAAAATGTTGACCCAATAATTTGACCCATGATCTGTTCCTTGATCAGTATGTAATATAAGTTTCTCTTCAAATAATATTTAAAAATAATGAAAACAATATAAAAGTCATCCATAAAAATATATGTACATTTATTAAATGAACATTTATTTATTTAAAAAACACTTTGAAAATGTAATTTGTTGAATTGTACCAAAGTATACATTTTTGTGGAATTTAAAACATTTTTGTAAAAGGTACTATAATGCGACAAGTCCATACTGTACATTTAATTCAAATTTAACATTATTTCTGTATTGATTATTGATGTGTATATATTCTTAGGAAAGGACAGCTGAGTCACCCTTTACCTGATTTCTCCAAAGTGGAGCCAAGGGTTCATTTTCCAAAAAATAGTGGATACAGACCTCCTAAAAGCCGTAGACCACCTCATGATAGCACTTCACACCCAGATCTTCCTGTTGTGTTCAAATCCCCTGCTGAGATTGTGAGAGAGGTCCTGTTGAGTAGCTCTGATGGGTCTGCAGGAAGTCCCTCCACCAGTGGGACCTACAAGCGCCTACACAGTAAAGTACCAGAGGAGTTCCGCTCCCCGCAGCAGGCCAGCTCACTGGTGCAGCAGCTACAGGTGAACACACTGTTCAGAATGAAATTCTAGTATACTGCACACTGTATAGTACCGTTCAAAAGTTTGGGGTTCGTAAGATTTTTTTTTTTAGTGCTTCCCACACATAGACTTTACTTGGGCGGGCCGCCCACGTATAATAACGGCCGCCCAAGTATATTTGGAGACACATTTTTGCTTTTATTATTTTTTATCCTCTTATACTTTTATATCCACGCAAGATAATAAAACCATCCGCAATCGATTAACTAGTTGTTTCGTACCTGCTCGTTATGTGTGCGTCAGAAATGTTTACTCCCGCTAACATTTAAACGGGTGCTGCATTTTGCAAAGTCACAAGGGGGCGCTGTTGCGTGTTCTACAAGCTTGCGCAACAGTGCTTCAGACTGCTTCAAAGTGATTCTCAATCAATGAAAAGCGCAGATTTATGCCAAGCGATTGCTAATGAACTCAAGTTGATGAATTATAACAATGTCTACTTTATGGCCTTTATATAAAATGTTTTAGATGACTGTAAGAATCTGAAGGATCAGCCTGCAATAGTACAGACATTTCAAAATAAGAGTACCTGTCTATTTCTGGCTTGTTTATAATTAAAAGTCACACACTAAGTTTTTTCTTTTTCTTTTGGGCATTATTGGTATTTTGGTTACACAATAAATTGTATTTAATTTGATTTCCATTTAATTCATAGTAAATTATTGTAGTCTCCCCCACAGAAAGAAAAGACTAAGAACATTATTTGATACATATACTATTAATTTTATAAATTTTACTAGTGTCCCATTCACTGAGAGAGACATTATATGACAGCAAGGAGAACATAGGAAAACGTGAACCATTTCAATGCTCTAATTTTGCATAATTTACAATGCATAATATTAGTATGTAATTAAATGTAATATGTTATTTAATTAAATTTAATTTCAATAAATAAAAATACTGTTAAAAATCACACATTGTTTGTTTGTCACATGTAGTAGACCATTTTTGTGCCGTGGGTAATAGGAGGATTTTTCACCCGGCTACCACCGCAAGTATATTTCAAACCTGTGGGAAGCACGGTGAGAAATCAAATTTGCCTTGATCTTTTGGCATATAAAAGGTCTTTGTACCACTAAAACATAGTGTAAGTTTAATAACTTGAAGGGATAGTTCACCAAAAATGAAAATTATCCCATGATTTACTCACCCTTAAGCAATCCTAGGTGTATATGACAATCTTCTTTCAGACGAACAAAATCGGAGTTATATTAAAAAATATCCTGGCTCTTCCAAGCAGTAGTGGTAGTGAATAGGGCTCCTGATTTTGAAATTTTTAAAAAGTGCATCAATCCATCATAAAAGATATCCACATGGCTCCGGGGGGTTAATAAAGGCTCCATGAAATGTACAAAAACTAAAATAACTAGCTTCCGGCAGACAGCCTACGCAAATCAAGTAACGGACCTGACACATGGCGCAATGACGAACACGGAAGCACAGAGACAACAAAACAAAACACTGGTCACAAATTAGAAGTCTAAAACACAAGAATTTTTAAAGAGAAATGTTGGAGGTTTTCAATATAAGAGAAAAGAAGCTTGAGTTTGTTGCACAGGCCTATTTGTTTGAACCACGAGAGGCTTCTAAGCTTATGATACTCCTACATCGTGACATACATACAGGGGTTACTCTTGTGGCGCAAGTATGCGTACAATTGTTTGGCTAAACCTATTTGTTTTAGTTTATGAAGTTTTAAATGTGGATATTAAAAACAAACAACCAAACCCCCTATTAACCCCCTGGAGCTGTGTGGATATCTTTTATGATGGATGCACTTTTTTGGACTTCAAAATCAGGAGCACCATTCACTACTTTTATAAAGCTGGGAAGAGTCAGGATAATTTTTAATATAACTCCGATTGTGTTCGTCTGAAAGAATGTTGTTATATACTCTTGATGGCTTGAGGGTGAGTAAATCATGAGATAATTTTCATTTTTGGGTGAACTATCCTTTTATAAAATATGTTTGCATATGACTGCCTCCAGAGCAAGACATTGATGAATAGGTATACATCATCACACCATAGGCCCTGCCCACTGGTATTCAGTCGCTTAACGGCTGACATTTGCCTACACTGGATGCGAGCATCAAAAGCAAATAAAACCCATTATAATCAATGACACGGTTTACACTGGATTCGGTATACAGATATCTGCGTGTTTGGTTTCTGACATACTTCACATGCTTGAGTGTGTCGACAACAGGACAAATAGAAGAGTGAAAGAATTAAACAAGTTTAAACAGCTTGTTTTTCTCTCTGTACAGACTTCAGAAGTATCCCAGAGTCAGGAACAAGTGGATGTCTAAATTTTACTTATCTTAGTGGAAACTAAATCTTACTGAACCTAAACTTTTGAACGGTAGCATATACTGTGTATGTCTATGAAACCGAATGCCACCACATGCAAACATTTTATACTATACCATAATATACTACATTAAATAGGGAAGTATATGAAGCATGAAGCCTCTTATTTTTTCCCTCTCACTTATTCTCGCAGGAGGACTATAACAGGCTGCTTACCAAGTATGCAGAAGCTGAAAATACTATCGATCGACTTCGCCTTGAAGCAAAGGTTGGCTTCACAGACTGTATTTATGGTTTTGTACTTTTTTTCTTCTTCATTTGAAGGTTGACGTGAATTCAGTGCAGTGCTCTCTCTCATATCAGCAGGCCTGTCTCCTTTCTCCGTCTGCTCTGATGTTGACGAGAGCTATTTTTAGACTCCTCAGGCTGAGTCAACATAATATAAATTCAGAATCTCTTTTGTGACGGCCATAATCACAGCCCTCCGTTTAGCAGCATGGCTGTACAGAAGCACAGGCTCATTTTGAAACTGAAGGCTCTCTCTGATTGTGATGTTTTTCCTCAAATAAAAAGCCTGCCGAGAGGGTTTAACCCGGAGGACACAAACACTTTCAGAGAAAGATGAGCAAACAAACAAACTGAGCTAATAAGCAGTGTACATACAAAACCATTATTTGCACAAATTACTAAATTATCTGCATACTTGATATTGTACGGGTGAATGTATGCAACTTAAAATACTTGTAACTTCATTTTTATGCAATAAATTGTTGCACAAATACAGTAATTACACATCTTATTAGTTTATTATTTTCTTTTAAAAAAAATTGAATGCAACATGTTATCTTCAAAAAAATTATGGAATTTAATATGATTTAAATATTTAAATCGATCATAGCATTAAATAGCATTATTGTTATTATCATTCTCATTTGTTTTGAATTGAGCTCTATTTTATGTGTCTGATAAGATCCTACATTGCTTCAGTGTTGTAAACAGTTAATAAACACAGAACAGTGTCACCTAAACAAGTTGACAAAGTGACCTGAAACAAATCTGGGCCTGAGCCAGGATTAAAACAGGCTGTGATGTCACGTTTACCTTTGCTGTTACATAAGAGGTCAGCATTACACGTAGCAACCTCATCTAAACTCATTTCAGCAGTACTTAACCTTTCACTGTTTTTACAGAGCAATGTTGGTAACTATTTAGGTCAATAATTTTAGGCCATTTCTCTGTTTGGTTTGCATCTCCAGCTGCATTTTTTCTAATGCTCATTAAGTTCTTCCCCCACATGCCCTGGCCATCTGCTTCAGCTTTAACAGAAACAACAGCTTGAGAAAGACAGGTTTTATTCACTATAATCCTTAGTAACTTAGTTGTGGTTTCTTAGATGTAGAAATAGGGGTGGGTGATAAATAATAAAACCTGAAATGCCATGATTAGGAAATGGCCTATTCAGACAAAAAATAAAGAGTTTGTTAGAAAACAAGGTGCGTCCTCTGTAAATTCTCTGTATACCTGGCCCCCTTAGTTTCCATTGCTAACACTGTCACATTTTCCTACTGGTGATTGTTCTGCCATTGTCAAACAAAAAAGGAAGACAATTAATAAATTATGCTTCTATCGCCCACCCCTATGTAAAAAAAAAAAAAAGCATAGGCTTAAAGCATAGCCTGGTAAAACTGTTAATTTGCATCTGATTATCTACTTCTGGTATTGATCCGTTAATAATTAATATTGAGGTCGAAAATTAAGGTAACAGGTTATGAGGTAATTACACTGAGGGGTCATGTTGAGGTTAGCTTTAGTGTGATTTAGTGTCTCGGGGGCTTATCAAGTGGGGACAGTCATTTTGCCTCCATTAGATTTCAGGCAGCATACAAACCCATTTCTTCAAAATCACACCTAGTCACGATTGTGTGTGTGTGTGTGTCTATGTGTAAGGTGCCTTAATATCAGCCTTTTCACATTGTGTTTTCAGTGTATTTCTCTATCCAGTGTCTTATCAGTAAGTGCAGCAGTGGAAAACACTCATTAAATGGCCTGCTTTATGAGCCCTTTGTTGTACAGTACATGAGTCTCCTCCATTCTCATTTGTGGTTCAGCCACTAGTCTGCAGTAAATCTGAGGGGTCTGTCACGTGGGCAGGCAAGTCAGGGCCATATTTCTGTGATGGTCTCGGCATCTACACAATGGGTGGCGACAGTCCTTGTCGTGTTCTTCCCACTTTATGCTGGGAAACAGAGATCACCAATTACCGTACTACAGTCCAGATCCAGACCAGAGATTTCCATCTGAACCAGAAATGAATATAATATTAACTTTTTTTTTTTCTCCACATGTTACTTTTTACCTCCTAAAGGTACAGTATACCATGTAAATATGGATTTAGAGAGATTTTATAGTATAGTACAGATTGTGTTTTACACAGGACTCTTTACTCTTTACTTGTCAACTCTTGATTGTTGTCTATGTGCTGTTTGTTTTCAGGTGGGTCTCCGGTCTGAACCCGCAAAGCCCAGTACAGCTATCATGTCAGGTGTTATTCAGGAAGGGTCAAAGGTCATAACCCTCAGTTTTCCTCAAGCACAGAGGGCAGAGTTCAGCGCTGGATCTGCTAACGTGACCCAGCAGAAGAATGGCTCCGGTACACCACACTGACAACACCACTTTGAAACAGTGTACTTGTATAGACCTTATGTAGCCCCACCCCTTTTCAGCGCTGTGCTCGTTGTCTTCTGTCTTCCGGTTTGTATTTCTATAGCATGAAGGAAATATAAAACAAAACGCTTGTTTCTCTGGCACATAAGGTCTATAGTGTATATAAAAAAATCACACTAATGACAATCAAACAGAACATACATATTTTCTACATATTATGCACTGAACTTAATGTTTTTAGAAAACAGAAATTAAAGTTGTAATTTAGCCAAAAACCAAAACAAAAAATAAAGTTTATTTACTAATAAATTAATTAATTAATTAAATGTATTCCACAAATTAAGGCAGTCTGTATATAAATTTTTGTAATGATATAGTTATGTTTCTTATAAAATGTCGTTAAAATATAAACATTTAAATGGTGACTGTAATAACAAAAATACATTAAATAAGGAAAATTACAATGATTGTAAAATTATAATGAATATTAGTGCATATATTTAGCAAAATACTTCTCTCTAGAGTTATTTTTTTCTAGCTGACTAATGAGCTTTGGACATAAGGACTCTTTTAAATTTGTTTTGCAGTCAAACTGAATAAGTTTGTTCAATCATTCCAATTTTTTTTTTTTTTTTTTTTGACATTGCAGAAAACTCCAGAAAAACAGTAACTCGCCCTTCCTCTGTGAGCTCCCTCAGTTCGAGGAGGTCTGGACCTCTCACAGCAGACCATCTAACAGAGACTCTGACCAAACAGACTCAGAGATTCCAGCTACAGGTAACTAACTTTTAAAAAAAAACCTATTTGGATATTTTAAACCGTGTGTAACGATCACCATCATTATGTCAAACTCAAGAAAAAAAAGTTCACATTAGCTGGCATTTTGTTATTTTAACAGCAGTGCACTGAATCCTTTTTTTTGTTGCTTGTTTAGGTTGATGCTTTTGAGGCACTTCTAAAGAATGGGAAACTCAAGCCCTGTGAACAGATAACTGTATGATTATGCTTTAAAAAAACAAACAAAAAAACAAAAGAAGAATTTATAAAGACATGAAGTCAGATTAACTCAGTCTGAATCCTCTACAGGGTCTCTCCACACTGGCACAGGGGCAAGAGTCTCTTGAGAGGGCTTACCTAGATGCACGAGCCCAGTATCAGATGCTGCAGCAGCGAGAAGGCGGGCATGTCACCTTTGACCCAGACAGGTAGTATGTGCTTCATGTTTACTTCCTGCTGTGCCACTGGTTTTTAGTACGTACAGAATATCCATCCTATGCGTTTGTGTGTGACACAGGGACTTAGAAGGTCAGATCTTCAGGTCGGGGATGCGATTGGATGAGATAAAGGAGTGGCTGGAGCATGCAGAACAGAACCAACCCATTTCTGAGCCTACTTTAACCCCTCTCCCACCTTCAGATGTGCTCTCTGTGTCCATGCTGGAGACTGAACCTCTACCTGAGGTGCCTCAAACTTAACCTCTAAACCTCACTAACCTCTGACGTCATTAGCTCACAGATATAAAGGAAAGAAAATGACAGATTTTCTCCATTTTTTTCTCAGAGCCCACTGTCAGCTGTCCATCCTGAGGCTTGTGTTGGTGTGGAGGTCAGTTCAGTTAGTGAAGAGAGTGATACAGACAGAGAAGAAGAGAAGATCCTCCCATTTGTTCTTCGTCCACTCTATGACAAACACCAGCGTGTGGAGAAGGACTTCAGTAACCTCATGGACCGGTGAGTGACCTGCTTTGACCCTCATATGTATATATAAGAAAAAACAGCTTTACATGTCAGACTCTCTCATATTGTCTTCTTGCCCAGCTATCAGAGTTATAAAGAGCTCCCTGGGATGCTGGACCAAGCTGTGACTTTAAAGAGCCATGACTTGCTGGATTTTGGAGACTCTGCTCCTTCTGAGAAAAAAAGCACAATGATCAGACAACGACACAGGACTATTAATGAGAGCGAGATGACAAAATCTGCTCAGCAGTGAGTCCTGACCCTATTTTGCATAATATTACAGTACAACAGATTATCTGATTCCCAAAGAATGTTATATTATATTTCATTATTCAGTCATTACTGTGATTGGGCCATGCTAACCAATTTTTTTTTTAAAAAAAGACAGGTACCTAGATTAGAACTATATCTGACCAATTAGAAAACATCTTGGCTGCTAAGCCCCACCCATTTTAGAAACCCTGACATTCTATCAGCTTATTCTAATTCAATTATATAAATTAAGGTAATTGACACAGATATAATGAGAAAACTTCATTGTTTGTGATCTAAACATCAGCTGTATGTTGTTATCAGGTTTTGAAAGATAATTGAAGGTAACAGCAGTTCAGTCCATGCTGCACTCAACACCTGGCTGTTTGCTCTCTCATTCACCTCACCATTTTCTCTTTCTTTAGGCACCCAGCAGTAGATTGTGTCCCACCCTCCAGCCCATCTGTTAGGTCACAGGTGTGTGACTCTATGGAAACTCACCCAGAGGCTCTTTGCCGCTCCTCAGTGTTGCCAGGGCAACAGGGCAGGGAGAGAAAAATGGCAGGAAGCAGGAAAACTCAAAGCAGTAGCCTAACCAGCCTGGCAGAGAGTACAGAGCCCAGAACTATGGGCTTGAAAGCAAAGGCCAAGACTGTCAAAGCGTCCCCTCTTGTCAGTGACTGTACAGTGACTGATGAACAACACTATATATCTTATTTGAAGGATGTGCATAAATAAATAATAGATTTTTAATATGAGTTCTACATATATTTCTGACACTGCAGGATGGGGTCATGTCTCCAGAAACAGACAGTGGCTTTATGGGCTCTGAGAGCAGTCAGCTCACTCCCGCAGTACACAGTCCTCTCCAGCAGAGGGCAGTGGTGAGGTATGAAGCGCCTTCACTCTGTAGAGCACTTCGAATTTGGTCCTGTGACTTCTTAATTAGACAAGAAACCAGTGAACTCTAAAGTGGTAGTGGTGCTTAGTAAGGCAAGCATCACTATAACTCATCCTGCACTAATTGTGCTACGGACATGAGGAGAGGTGTGTTTTTACTTTTTAAGTGACAACTTATTTTCCACCTGATTTATCATAAAATGGGAGAAAAAGTCACATAAAACTGTCAAAAACACTCAAATTTTATTTAAATTCTAGTTAAATGTTTTTGCTATCCTAGGGAATTTATGCGGCTTTTTATTTTTCTGATTCCTTCTTCAGTTCCACGCCATCTGGCCTGCACATGAAGGACACAGAAAGACCAGAGTCTGCTCTTCCTTCTGGGCACCCTTTTGTCATCTCCACCTCTACCTCCCAACCCTCTCTGAATACCCCAGGAGAACACCTCAGAACATCTGGAGGATGCACTGGTCCTGTTAGGAGGAGAGGAGGGGAGGAAAGGTGTTCTTCGTCCAGCCTTTCTCTGTCAATCTCCCCCATTCATTGGCCTAATAGAACCATCCCACCCTGGCCGAGCAGCCTGACCAGCCAATCAGATCATGGGAGTGATCATGGTGGGTGTCACCTTTTTAGAATAGGTTTGATATTTCATATAAAAAGCATGTAAAGAATTTTTTTTTCTCACTTCCAGGAGTCCATTTATATTTAAAGGGTTAGGTTTCTCTCTATGAAATTATAATAAATGGTAACACTAAATGTATTACTAACTGAACTAACTGAATAATACTTTTACAGCATTAATGAAGATAGCTAAAAGGGTTAGTTCACGCAAAAATGAAAATGATCCCATGATTTAGTAACCTTCAAGCCATCCTAGGTGGATATGACTATCTTCTTTCAGATGAACACAATCTGAGATATATTCAAAAATATCCTGGCTCTTCCAAGCTTTATAATGGTAGTGAATGGGGGGGACAAGATTTTGAAGCCCAAAAAAATGCATCCATTGATCATAAAAAAAATAATTCATATGGCTCCAGTGGGTTAGAGTGACCTCTGACCCGACACGTGACAGAATGACGAATGTGGAAGCGCAGATTATAGAGTAAAACAAAACACCAGTCACGAATTAGAAGTCTAAAACCAGAAATTTTAAAGAGAAATGTCAGGATTTCGAGAAGAGGAGCTTGAGTTTGTTGCCCAGCCCTATTTGTTTAAACCACGAGAGGTGTCAACGTTTACGATACTCCTACATCCTGCGTTATATATCCTGTCACGGGTTACTCTTGTGGTGCAAGTCAACTTGCACAATATGCGCACAGTCCTCTTCCGGAAGCTAGTTATTTTAGTTTATAAAGTTTTAAATATGGATATTGTTCTTACAAAAATCCAACGCTTCGCTTCAGAAGGCCTTTATTAACCCCCTGGAGCCGTGTGGATTATTTATTTATGATGGATGGATGCATTTTTCACTATCATTATAAAGCTTGGAAGAGACAGGACATTATTTAATATAACTCTGATTGTGTTCGTCTGAAAGAAGAAAGTCATATACACCTAGGATGGCTTGAGGGTGAGTAAATCATGGGATCATTTTAAGTTTTGGGTGAACTATCCCTTTAAGGTTAATGTTAATTTCTACACATAATATTGCATTAGTTTTATATATTAACATTAGTTTATTTACATTAAAAGTAAATTAACTATAGTATATAATTTAACATTAACCTGGTTTAATCAATGTTGTTATATATATATATATATATATATATATATATATATATGATATAAATGATTTTTACAGCATTGCCATGAAAAAATCTGTATTTTCTTGAGTAATGCTGATATTTGAGCAAGTCATTGAAATTCTCTTTCTGAAATTCTCTTTTTGCCATTCAATCTCTTTGATTCTGGTCTTGAATTTATCTTTTCATCCTGTTTTTATCCATCTTTTCACACATCCATTTTGTATCAGGGAAGGAAAAAGCACATGATGGCCATTACCCACAACCAGCCAGTCTGCAGCTCAGCTCTCCCAGAAGCCCCTCCCTCTATGTGCCTTATAACCGCAGCGACCACCTCGAAGCTCAAAGTTCCCTTCAGCTAACAAATCACCAGTGAGTTTCCTAAAGGCTGACATGGCCACTACAGCACAAACGAGCAGAGATTTATGGCTGCTCTTTTGAGCCAGGGTGTTCTGGGAAAAACTCCAGTGGTATTAAGTGGTCTCTATAAAATCATTTTTCACTTCACAGCAGCCAGAGTTCAATCTGGATAATTAGATTTCATTTTCATTCTTTTCTTTCTTTGATTCAGCAGGAGTTTTTCTCTCAAATAGACTAGCTGAAGATTGTGCTGGTATGTATTCTGCTCCACATCAAGAAACCAGCATTAATCATCACCATTAGCTATTAATAAAACAGTAAAACTGTATGTGTTTTTGATGGTTGAAATATATTCCTACGCACATCCACACACCCACCACTTCTGACAATGCTCTTTTGAGTTCTCATTGGAATGGTTATTTCTAAACCCTGTGTTGATCTGAACTGAACTAGAGCTTATAATGACCACTTGACCCACATGAACAAATGGGACTTTTGAAGAGGACACTTTGCTTATTAACTTCAAATTGTTTGTGAAGGGAAATATTTGACGTGCTCTGTGGTCTTTTACACTCTCAATGTACACTACCGGTCAAATGTTTGGGGTCGGTAAAATTATTATTATTTTTTTTATTAAGTTAAGCATGAATAAAGTCTCTTCTGCTTACCAAGGCTGCATTTAATTGATTAAAAATAGTGTAAAAAGAGTAATATTGTGAAATATTATCACAATATGAAATAACTTGCTTCTATTGTAATATATTTTAAAATATAATTTATTCCTGTCATGGCAAAGCTGAATTTTCAGCAGCCATACTCCAGTCTTCAGTGTCACATGATATTTCAGAAATCATTCTAATTTGTTGATTTTGGTGCTCAAGAAACATTTCTTATTTTGAAAACTGTTGTTCTGCTTAATAGTTTTGTGGAAACCATGTTACTTTTTAAAGATTTTTTGATGGACAGAAGGTCAAAGCAGCATTTATATAAAATTTAAATTATTTGTAACATTTATGTCTTATACTGTCACATTTTATCAATTTATTGTGTCCTTGTTGGAAAAAAAAAACACCTTTTGTTCCCTCTTCAAACAAAAAATGCCTTATGCATTGTGTATGTGTTTCAGAGAGGCTCTTAAATCTCTACAGCAAGAAGTGAACCGACTGAAGGAGAGACTAGAAGGAAATCTGAGACTCTCCAAACCTGCCTGTCCTGCTAGAGCGCCCCCTTCTGCCACAGAAGACCGTGCACACCCACAGACCACAACACCGCAGTGGCTTCATTTAAGGTAATTAGATTTTCAAATATTATGTATGTTGCCTGAAACTTGTGGTTAATCAGATGTGTTATAACTTCAGAGGGTTTGACCATGTTCCTTGTCTTACCAGGTCTTCAGAGAGGACGAGAAGGCAGACAGAGAGGGGGAGGAATGGAGAAAAAGAGAGAGGAAACTCACCAAGACCCACCCTGAGGCAGAGATCAGCATCTTTACCTCGACATCGGCCTGACACTGACCTGAGTATGTTCAGCTACATACAAATCTTGTAGGATAAATTTGGCACATGGCTTTGTTGTAAGATATGGATGCAAAGAGATTTTCTTAATGGTCCTGAATGACCAAACACTTGGATGCCAAGTTTGAATAAGTTATGCTCTGATAGAGAGATTTGTATTACTTTTTCACCATGCTCCTCATTAACCCTGCTGCAGCAACTGATTCTGAGCATGTCCATTCTGAGCCAAGACCATCAACAATGAGACATGTCCTGATGTCCCCTATGACATCAAGAGGAAGAAGACAAACCAGAGGATTTGAACGCCACAAAGAGGACAGTACCTGTAAGAAAAGATCTTTGTTATAACTTAACACAGATGACCAGGTTGTGATATGGTGATCCAGAACAATTTGTGGTCATTTTAATTGATCATCAGCAGGCAGATCCGATAATAGTGATGAAAAGGAACTGAGCCGAGGAGCAGAAATGACCTGTCCACACTGCACATCAGATCGCACTAG
The DNA here is from genome assembly GCF_024489055.1 of Chanodichthys erythropterus. Taxonomy (NCBI): domain Eukaryota; kingdom Metazoa; phylum Chordata; class Actinopteri; order Cypriniformes; family Xenocyprididae; genus Chanodichthys; species Chanodichthys erythropterus. The sequence continues at coordinate 16,505,892 of NC_090242.1, read as the reverse complement.
TACCTCGACACGTAAGCATCCTCCCTCCATCATTATAACGAGATCTGAAACTTACTGAGATTACCATTTCATGAACCATCTTCCTGTCCTCTACACTATTGATTTGAAGGTCCAATGAGGAGCAGAAGCTCTCCGCGTCTCACGCAACCTTCCTGTAGCCACTGCCCATTGTGTGGTTCATTAAGAGCCTCTCAACCAGGTTTGGCACTTCATTATGTATAAACTAATTTTATACAATTCATCCTGAAGATGTGAAATATTTTTGTCGAATATGACTTGCATCACCTGGAATCGTGTTGACTCTCATGTGTGGTTATTTAGCCAATCAGGAGCCAGTCTCCAGCCCCAGAGGGACTCAGCCAATGAGATCCACACAGAGGGACAGAGGAGGCATGAACGTGTCATTAGCTCCTCCCTCCACATTGCAGGGAGGTGTTCCAGTTATCCCATATGTGCCCATCTATCCTTCAACTCTGTGAGTAGTATATATATTTTTTCTGTTAGTCTCTTGATTTAGCCCAAGGAAATGACCTTGCATGACCTTGTAAGTAACATCTAACCCACCTGCTGTAACAACTACAACAGACCGATCATTCTGTGTCATTTCCCTGCAGTTACTTCTCCAGCCCTGTGACGACACCAGCCTACTCACAACCCTTTAACGTCTCAGCAAGTCCCACCAGAGAAAAGAAGTCAGGGGTCAGAGGTCATCGCAGACGCTCTCTCTCTGTGGACCATCAGCAGCTCTCTCTGAACAGCTCTCTGACCCGTGCCCTCACAGCAGCTAGAAACATGAGAGAGGTCTCGCATCGCATGGCTCACTCTCTGGCCTCAGGGCTGCACAGCAGTAGCTTCCTCACCACATCCTGCACCTACTGACACCAGCAGTTGTTCATTTAGCAGGCGATTTTATCCAAAGTGACACATAATGTACAAAGTACATTTCTCAACTGAAAAAGAAAGGGATGTTTGTTTATTTTTATTAGTTTACATAAAACAACTGTTTTTCTCGTAGCAGTGTGACCTGATGAAATGCAGACATGCATGGTGGAAAATGTGAAATGTCTCAGGTGACTTTTAGAGATTGATATAGCTGCATTATGGCAGCTTAATACATGTTTGTATATACAGTGACCTCAGAAATATTTGGAAACTTAATCCACACTTAAATATGTATGCATGTCATTGCTTTAGAAATATATTTAGAAATTAATATTTTGTTATATAATGAAAAGTCATTCATGCATGTTTAAGTGTGGTTTAAATGTCTAAAGGCTTTTTGGGTTCACTGTAGTAGACCTTTCTTCTGGCAAGTCCAGATAATGTCATTGTTTAGCTTTTTAATTCCACAGTGTGCTAGATTTCTATTTCTTTTAACATATGAGGAAAGTTACTTTCACCATATGAATGTGAACCAGTTTTGTTTTTCAAATCTGTCAGTGACGGGTTTATAAATCTTTATCTTTTGTAATGGGGGAAAATAATTACAGTGCTGCTCAAAGTTGGTGGGTGATTGCGTTTTTATTTATATTACAGTACTTTTGTGCTGTATTTGTTTACCTGGAATTTCCAAATTTCAAACTGGATAACCTTTTTTTTAACTTGCGGCATGCAAACATGTGACACAATTTTCTATCCCCCAGTCAGAAACAGCAGTTTAGTTCAGTGTATATAATCCATCATTCCTTGAATCTCACAAGAGTTTGTAGCAGCATTGAGGTCAGTGTGAAAAGACCAACAAATGCGATAGTTATGCGTGTAAGTTTTTCTGTTTTATTAGTTTGTGAGATATTTTATATAGTTTTCTTGGGTAAATGTCTTTTTAGTGCTGCTTGTTTTGGGCATCTCCCAATCAAGCAAATGTATTGACTCTGGTAGTGCTTTTTTTTAAAAATCTGTTTTGTATTTATAGAGCTGTACTTTTATACTTTATTTACTACTATAAATGATTCTATATTTGACTTGTGTCATGCTTCTGTTTTTCATTATAGCTATTTGATCATGTGTTTCTCAAGGTAATGAACTAGAGCTTTCACTCCTCCATTTCTCTTGATACTGTAAGCTGCAGGGGTTCAGCTGGCTTTTCAATTCAGTAGAGTTGTCATGACAGAAATATATACTTTTTATATACAGGGGTTGGACAATGAAACTGAAAAACCTGGTTTTAGACCACAGTAATGTATTAGTATGGTGTATTACCTCCTTTTTTGCGGCCAATACAGCATCTGTTTGTTTCTGGAATGACAGATACAAGTCCTTCAAGGTGGCCAGAGGGATTTTGAGCCATTCCTCTTCCAGAACAGTAACCAGGTCACAGCATGTGATGCTGGTGGAGGAAAACATTTTCTGACTTGCTCCAAAATAAACCAAAGTGACTCAAATGTTAAAGGTGTCCTAGAACTTTTTTTTTAAAGATGTAATATAAGTCTAAGGTGTCCCCTGAATGTGTCTGTGAAGTTTCAGCTCAAAATACCCCATAGATTTTTTTAATTGCCTATTTTGGGGCATAATTAGAAATGAGCCGATTCAGGGCTGCTGGCCCTTTAATTGCTCGTGTTCTCTGCCCCCGGAGCTCGCGCTTAAAAAAAAGTTCAAACAGCTAATATAACCTTCAAAATTGATCTTTACAAAGTCTTCGTCATGCAGCATGTCTAATTGCGTAAGTACAGTGTTTATTTTGATGTTTACATTGATTCTGAATGAATTTGAGGCTATGCTCCGTGGCTAAAGGCCAATGTTGGAGAGATTTATAAATAATGAAGTTGTGTTTATGAATTATACAGACTGCAAGTGTTTAAAAATGAAAATAGCGACGGTTCTTGTCTCCGTGAATACAGTAATAACCGATGGTAACTTTAACCACATTTAACAGTACATTAGCAACATGCTAACGAAACATTTAGAAAGACAATTTACAAATATCACTAAAAATATCATGTTATCATGAATCATGTCAGTTATTGCTACATCTGCCATTTTTTGCTATTGTCCTTGCTGGTTTACCTAGTCTGATGATTCATCCGTGCTGCTCCAGATGTTACTGGCTGCCCTTGTCTTATGCCTTTCATAATGTTGGGAACATGGGCTGGCATATGCAAATATTGAGATTCGCCTGTTCTTCGGAGGTCTTTTAAACAAATGAGATTTATATAAGAAGGAAACAATGGAGTTTGTTTGAGACTCACTGTATGTCATTTCTATGTACTGAACTCTTGTTATTTAACTGTCCTGAACAGTCCCCTGACAATCTCCCTGACAGTCCACCAAATAACGTCCCCCAAACCTTAAAAGAACTCCACATTGTGACCGTCTCTGAACGTTCTGGGAACATTACTAGGAAATGTCCTTAACACCAGGGGACATTCTGAGAATGTTCTGGGAATGTAAAATGTCTAGCAGGGTAACCTGTTACCTAGTAACATTCCCAGAACATTCAGAGACGGTCACAATGTGGAATTCTTTTAAGGGTTGGGGAACGTTATTTGGTGGACCTTCAGGGAACATTCAGGATGTTCTGGGAATGTTTAGGGGACTATTACTATAGGATTTTCTGTTAACTTCCCAAATGTCCTCTTTGTAATGTTCTTGCGCGACCATAAAATAACCAAAATAGTATGTCCCTAAACTCATATTGAGAACGTTATTAAATTACCAACACACAGCAAAATCCCCAGAGTTAAATCAACTCTCTAAATAGTGTTAAAATAACACTGAAGCAGAGTTAAAGTTAATGAAATAATTAAGCAATTAATTAAGTGATGATTTAGCAATAATGATAAACACCTGCTGTTAACAAGCAGAATCACTGAAGAAAAGAGAAACACAAGAACTACAACTGACTTCAGTCACAGCCTTAGATAAGCATTACATAAAAACTAAAGATAAAACCGTTAAATCTCTGTAGATCTGATTAAACAACTCCACAAACAGCATTACCAGCTTCACATGTCTACTAGCATGTCACGTCTACAGAATTGAGAATTAATAGATTTACTGGTCAAGAAAAGAAAAGAAAAGAAAAGAAAAGAAAAGAAAAGAAAAGAAAAGAAAAGAAAAGAAAAAAGAAGCTGCCATCAAGGAGATCAGTGTTTGCATAAGTTGGGCTTGTGACCCTTGGCTTTCTGTGACCCCGTTAATATGTACATGGTTATTTTGAAAAACGGAGACATTTCCCTTCGTTTGCACCCTTCGTTTACACGCAAATGGAGAATTCGTCTCTGAAAACGAGTCTTTTTAAAAACTCCGGCCAGAGTGGAGATTTTAAAATTCTTCGTTTGCATGTTTGCATGTAAACTGAAACTAACGGATGTTTGGGCAGCCAGCGTCACAGTATGCGCCAGAGCTCGCACCTACGTCAAAAGTGCGACCTATATTAACATGTGATCATGGAAGCGTTCAGAGTAGCAGTCGCATTTATGTTTATCTTATTCGTTGCTATTTATGCATTTATGTTGGTGCAAACCTGGTGCAAACTCTTCTCGTGTATTATTTGTTGCTATTTTCAGGATTCTGATTGGCTTACGTGGGCTTGAGCTTCTCGTTACACCGCCACCTACAGGTTTGGCATGCTCTTGATGGCATATATACACGGGTACGTGTAAATGAACACTTTTCTGAAAACTGACATGTGTGCACAATGTTATTTTTGAAACCGGAGAGATTGAAATGTCCGCTTTTGAAAATAGCCGCCCACGTGTAAACGTAGCCTGTGTTAGATTTTTCTGTTCAACAATGCAAGTTTTGTTGGAAAGCAGTGAAGTCAGTGCTTTACAGTGAGCAGATTTTAGCTGCTTTTATGTGATGTAACGTTAGTTGTTGTGAGATTGCCTGACTGCTTCCAAAGCAACAGATCATATGTTTTGTACATTTTGAAGAGAAAGAACTACAGCAAAAAGATATATTGAGTGATTTTAAAAAAGATATATTGAGTGATTAAAAAAAAAAAAAAAAAAAAAATGAACTACTGCATCAGTTAGACACACAGAGATATCAGGAATCAGCGTATGAATCTCAACAAAGGTGATAAAAAAAGCTTCACACTGCAATGCATGCTGGGTATCACCATAGGACAAACCCCCCCTCATGCACTGCAGTATGAATAATTATTGTCACCACCGTTGACGATTGTATGCTATGGTATAAGCCTGAGCAGTAATAGCTGTTCATTTTTAGCCCTGAAGCATTATGGTGGCATTTGTTTAGTGGATTTTTTTTTTTTTTTTTTTTGCGGAATTTTTGTAACAGCTGTCAAGAAACCAAAGAGAAAGAGACCTCTTTGTGATGCTTATTTGAAATGCCTGTCAAACAGCAAATTTAAGCTGATCTGCTACTTTAGTCTTTTGATTCAGCAATGTACAAACGTTTGTTATGAAACACTATTTCAATTGCTCGAACACAAATTATTTCAAGCACATTAAAGGGTCAAGAGCCCAACTAAAACCAATCCTGACCACTATGATGGTGGCATACATTTTTAACCAATAAAACAGCAACATCTAAACCTCTGTTAGTACTCAGTAAGAACTTTAGACTTGTGACAGAAATAAAGTCAGTCTGGTTAGTAATAAGTGAATCAGATCTTTTACAGTTTTTTTTATTTTTTATTTGCTTTGGTACTATTTTCACAAGTAAGGTGTACATTTTCAAAGCTCTTAGTACAAAAATCCAAACTGAACACAGCTAGTCATTCTTTCAAAACTTGATCTCATGCTTTCATTCTAGCTGTACAAGTTCAATTTTACATAATCACTGTTTCAAACACAAGATTATATGATAATATAGATAATATGTAATGAGAACTTTTGGTTTAATTACCAAAACACAACAGTATGATCTTCTTTCAGTTTAGTACTTTGAACAATCAGTTAATTCAATAGCAAACAATGCAGGATACATGTTTCAAATCACCCTTGTTGCTGAAACATTTACACTGGCTACAGATGCCACAATAACTAAATTACATAATTGACAGAAAACTGTATTTTCTATCCCCTACACTAATCCTACCCCTATCACAGAAAACTTTCTGCATTTTTACATTTTATAAAAATATAATTTCATTTTGATTTATAAGCTTTTTTCCTCATTGGGGACAAAAAAAAAAAAAAAAAAGTCCAAACAAGGTCTAAAATCACTGGTATTACCATCCTTGTTGGGATATTTGGTTCACAATGCAGTGTTGCAGGACCATACACACACTTTGAAAATTGTGGTCATCATCTAAGATAAATTGCTTATAATTAATTACATTTGATTATCCATATCCAAAATTGCAAAAATTTCTATAGAAACTATGCCTATAGAATCAATATCTATATATCTATAGGTGTACCAAATGATCCATAGATTAACCATTAAGTTCAGTTGGATTAAATAATAGACAGATATATTAAACTGAACGAAAAGAGATGGAAGTCAAAAGTTTGATAGTAATAGCATTATGAAAGGCAGTTACTGCGAATGAAACATTTATATAGATGAAACATTTATTTTGTGTAGTGAAAAGGATACTTTGTGATTTTGTGTATTGTACTAACACAATTGAAAATATGCTGAAATGTTTGAAAAAAGTGCACTTTTGATGATCTGTTGTGATATTAGTACTAAGAGTTTTGAAAATGTACACCTTACTTGTGAAAATAGCACCAAAGCAAATAAAAAAAAAAAACTGTAATCGGATCTAGTGACATTTAATGTCTTTTATCTTCAGTTGATTTCAATTAAATGGTTTTAGCTGAAATCAGTTCTTGTGTTTCTCTTTTCTTCAGTGATTCTGCTTGTTAACAGCAGGTGTTCATCATTAATGTTTAATCATCACGTAATTAATAGCTTAATTATCTCATTAACTTTAACTCTGCTTCAGTGTTATTTTAACACTATTCAGAGAGGGACCAAATGTACTCTGAACAGAGTTGATTTAACTCTGGGGATTTTACTGTGCATGTGTAGTTTACAGAATTAGTTTAAAGGTTTTTTTTCCTCTAGAAAATTTGCCATGTACTGTATCTGAAATACTACATCCAAAATAATCGAATCAAAAGCATATGAATAGTTATCAAATTGAATCGTGAAAATTGTGTCAATAGTCTTTCAGAATGCTCTCAATGACATGTAGCCTAGATCAGTTGCATACTATATGCATTAGTGATTATGGCGGTGCTGATGGGGTGTCGATCTGGGACAAGTAAGTATGAGGCTGGGAGAGAAAAATCACAGTATACTTGCTACAAAAAAACTAGACTACACCACTGCTTCCAGGGTACAAGGTTCAAAGGTGTGTCACTCCTATTCTTTTGAATGGGAGAAAGTGTAACGCGCAATATGGCGGAATAAGTCCCGCTTTCTAAATAAGAGCCAATCGCCGACTGGTAAAGTCACGCGTCACTGCAGCGGCCGTTAGAAGCACCGGTTTCTATAGAAACTGTCAGACGCGCGCCTCCAAAATGAGGCACAAGAGACGAGCATTTAGGTCTGCGCATGCGCATTAGCTTGAAAAAATTATTATTATTTTTTTTTGTCATGATTCGAGCGTTTGGGAAAAAAAAATTATGAGACAGTTGTTGTCAGATTTCATTTGTGATTTCAAATATGAAATTTAATCGAAAGCTTGGCAAACAGCTTTGGAGCTGCATGATGCCCAGGATGCCCGAGAGGCATTTCAAAGATGGCCGCCGAGTGAAATGACGTGTCTTAAAGGGATTTGATAAGGTTTGAACCATTGGGTGCACATGGTCCTTCAGAATGTATGTTTGGTAGTCCTTAGCATGATGTGCCCATCAAGCACAGTAGGAAATGGCCACTGTTTTGGCCAGTGTTTCAGTTTCATTGTCCAACCCCATATATGTACTTTTTTTTTATATCATCTAGAAATTGTGAGTCTGCATATTTATGAAAAAGTGATGATCTATGGTTGGCGTGTTTTTGGAACCCTGTTATAAATCATATAGTCTAGAGGTGCATAGAGGAAGTCACATTCAGAGCACGTCACAAAAATGTACTGATTCCATATTTGTAATGGAAGCCATTTTATTAGACAGCCTTACTACATCGGTACACATGAAGTATACTTTAGTTTGTGCTTCAACACTCGCAAACATAGAATCCCAGTAAGATCAACAGGTTTAAGACAGACTAGGTTATTTATTGATATTCTCTGAAAAATAAATGTAATAGAAATCAATCCAGTTGATAGCTATACAACAGCAAACCCAAAATAAGGTAATAATTTAAACAAAAACAAAAAAAAAGAGAGAGAGAACCATAGAAGCGTCACAGAAAACGCATAGTGCAATATACAACCTTTCTGCCAGAACAGAGTAAAGAGGTAACGGAAACTAAAACGTTAAAAAAGGGGGGTTGCGTTTTGTTGCAAAGCCATTCACCAGTGGAAGATATAACATTGCATCAGAAAGAAACTACCAGACGGTCAAACGAAAGATAGATATTACCTATTTTTTTCCCCAGTTTATCACTACAGCTACAGCTAGTACGTCACAAACACAGTGGCTTCACATTGGCAAAGGAAAGGTTTACTACTTCACAGTCAGAAATTTTCACCAGTTAACAGTGAGACGAAAAAACAGTAACATATGGCATATACAACAACACATTACTCAGTGCATGTCCCGGTTAAACATTGTTTACTAACCAATGATAAGACTTAATCGGACAAGATACAATACTGAAATACAACTGGCCCTTTTTTGAATTCCTTAAACATTTGCAAGCAACGGCCTTCTTCACACTAAATCATGAGGTCTCTGTAGAAGGAGACGTGAAAAGGATATGGAGAGTAAATACTCCCGGAATCGTGACTGAAGGAGGGGTGACGTTCGCCATCTATGTACAGTGTCTCTTTCACTTTTACAGCTTGAGGCTTTGATCTGTTACTCGTTTGGCCTCCTTCCTCTTCATCACTGGAGTCCCAAAAGATGCTCAATGTTTCATTTTTACACACATTAACATGTTTTAACTTTTATTTTTCAATGTTTTCAAACATGTCAAAAGGGCCACATAGTAGCATCCATGGCATGCACATCTAAAATGAGACAACAATTAAACCCAAGCATCTAAACTGGGCATCAGTTTAGCCTTCAGCGCAGGAAGTGATATGCATCATTTTACCTCACTGGTCTATTTGCATACAAACCAGTCCCTCCCCCAACCACTTTTAAGCCATTTAAAAAGAAAAATAAAAAACACAGAGTTAAATAAGGAATGAATGCAAAAAGTGATCTACCATTTACACATTCTAGCAGGTTCCATAACATACAATATTACATTTGGTACTTTCAGGATGGCAATAAATAACGAAAACTCAGTTTAATCATTTGCATCCATTGTAAAACAGAAGAATACTTGCAATGATTCTTTTATTTCAACATTATATATATATTTATATATATATATATATATATAAATTTATAGAATATTCTTTTTATCTTGTCACCAATCTATTTTTTTTTTTTTTTCTCTCAAGCAAGATGCATACACAATTTATATAGGAGCGGGTGAGATTTACAGGGCAACGGATGAAGGGAGGGAGAGGGTAACTGGGCGATGGGGTTGGGGGGGGAAGAAGTTGTGATTTTAGCTCGTCTGCTCCTCGTCGGGTTTGTTCATAGCCTTGAGAGCGTCCAGAAGCTGGGTGGGGGCGACGATATGGGTTGAACCTGCATAGATGAGCACCGAGGAAAGAAACAAAGAGGAAAACTTTAAACATTTGTACACATACTTTAGATTAACTGTAAAAATGTGTCTTCAGCTATTTATCTATCCATCTATCTATATACGCACACGATATATGCTACCGTTAAAAAGTTTGGTGTCAGAAAGATTTAAAAAAAAAAAAAAAGAAAAGAAATGAATACTCTTATTCAGCAAGGATGCATCAAATTGATCAAAAGGGACAGTAAAGACTTGCATGGTTTCCACAAAAATATGAAGCAGCACAACCATTTTTAACATTGATAATAATAAGAAATCTTTCTTGAGCAGCAAATCAGCATATTAGAATGATTTCTGAAGGGCCATGTGACTGAAGACAGGAGTAATGATGCTGAAAAATCAGCTTTGCTGTCACTGGAATAAATTACATTTTTAAATAGGTAACACTTTATTTCAATGGTCCACTTTAGAGATTGTACCAAGTAACTACATGTCAACTTATTCTACTAACCTGAACTGTTATAGTTTACTGTCTACAACAGACTACTAATAGTTAGTTGACATAAGTGCAATGTTACTTATAGTCAACAGAACGTCTAAAGTGGACTATAAAAATGCCTTAAAATATATAAAATAGAACACAGTTTTTTGTTGTTGTTGTTTTGTAATAATATTTCACATTATTACTGTTTTTACTCTGTTTTTTGACCAAATAAGTGAAGGCTTTGTGAACAAAAGACTAAATATTTAAATATTTAAAAAATCGTAGACACCCATGTGAACAGTAGTGTGTGTGTGTACATATACAGTATATTGCTTTGAATCTTGATATTTAGCTGAAGACGCATTTCTACCACATTACAGATACTCTAAGTTCAAACTATTTGAAAACATTTGTGCACAGGGGACCCTAAACCCACTGAAATAATTTTTGGATTTTTGGTGCCCTGTGGAGCAAATGTTTATTCCACTACTCCCTGATAAACTACAATATTTTTTTAGCAAAGCTGCATGTTCACACTGCAACGCAATAAAAAGATCAATTGATAATGAGAGTAACATTACCTTTACATTTAGCAAGGGTTGCTTAAGTGGAATGAGCAGAACTGAATGTGTAGGTACACGCTAAGCTTTGAACTTACTGGGCCAACAACTGTAAATGCAAACATGTAGCTTTGCTAATCGCTAATCAGATACACAATGTGATTTGTAGCTCTTCAACTAGATGAGCGGGTCTAAACTAAAGATCCATGAAAACAAACCATATTATTGTTCGATAATGGCTGGAACGGTCAAGAAGTGTTTCATGTTGCAGTATGGGTTAGGCATACTGGCATACTGCATATGGTGTGATCATTTACGAACACGAAAAACCAAAAATTAGGGGGAAAATAAAAGGGATATAGCTTTAGCAGGCTGACACTTGAATGATGGATACTTGATAGGGTTGATCAATGATCATTCTTGCACAATGGTTTAGTCAGTAAAGGTATATAGAAGGACACTTTGCATTACAGGACCTCATTTGTGTGCATTTGTTGGCTTATAAATGTTATATTTACTCTCTGTTGGGTTAAAGGAATATGCCGGGTTCAATACAAGTTATTCTCTACCAAAAGCAAAAGAAAACATTTTGACTCATTTTCAAATTTAAAGATGAAAATAAGGAACCCAGAACATTCCTTAAAGAGCAAAGATGACTAATGGTAAGTTTTATAAAAGTTACAGTGGGTCATTTATAACACAATGTAACAACAAACCTGCACAGGAATTACAACCCGAATTCCGGAAATGATGGGATGTTTTTGAAATTTGAATAAAATGAAAACTAAAAGACTTTCAAATCACATGAGCCAATATTTTATTCACAATAGAACATAGATAATATAATAAATGTTTAAATGGAGAAATTAAACTGAGCTCATTTCAAATTTGATGCCTGCTACAGGTCTCAAACAAGTTGGCACTGGGGCAACAAATGGCTGTAAAAGCAATACATTTTGAAAAGATTCAGCTGGGAAAACATAAAGCAACAAATTAAGTTAATTGATATCAGGTCTGTAACATGCTTAGCTATAAAAGGGACATCTTGGAGAGGCAGAGTCTCTCCGAAGTAAAGATGGGCACAACTGTGAAAGAGTGCATAAAAAGATTGTGGAATACTTAAAAAAAAAAAACAATGTTCCTCCAAGTCAATTTGTGAAGGCTTTGCAAATCTCATCATCTACAGTGGATAACATCATCAAAAGATTCAGAGAAACCGGAGAAATCTCTGTGTAAGGGACAAGGCCGAAGACCTTTATTGGATGCTCGTGGTCTTTGGGCCCTCAGACGACACACCATCACTCATCGGCATGATTGTGTCAATGACATCACTGTCAGGAATACTTCCAGAGACTACTGTCAGTAAACACAATCCGCCGTGCCATCTGCAGGTGCCAACTAAAGTTCTATTATGCGAAAAGGAAGCAATATGTGAACATGATCCAGAAGCACCACCATGTCCTGTGGGCCAAGGCTCATTTAAAATGGACTGTTTCAAAGTGGAAAAGTGTTCAGACAAGTCCAAATTTGACATTCTTGTTGGAAATCACAGACACCGTGTCCTCCAGCTAAAGAGGAGGGAGACCTTCCAGCGTGTTATCAGCATTCAGTTCAAAAGCCAGCATCTCTGATGGTATGTGAGTGCATAAGTGCATATGGTATGGGCAGCGTGCATGTTTTGGAAGGCACTATGAATGCTGAAAGGTATATAAAGGTTTCCAGACGACGTCTATTTCAGGGAAGGCATTGTGTATTTCAACAGGACAATGCAAAACCACATACTGCAGCTATTACAACAACATGACTTCGTCGTAGAGGAGTCCACTTAATATACAGAGCGTAGTTCGCGGACAAGCTACGCAATATCGCGTTCATAATCGAAGGCGATTCATCTGCGATTATGAACGTAGCTTGTCCGCGAACTACGGCTCTGTATATTAAGTGCCGCTCCATTTGAAAGCAGGTGATGGACATTTACCGCTAAACACAGAACCGGCTTTACTGATGAGACACCCATGACAATCTCATGCGATTAATCGTGCAGTCCAGATCTTTCATCTATAGAGAACATTTGGCGCATTGTTAAACAAAAAATATGCCATAGATGACCATGAACTCTTCAGTAGCTGGAAACCTATATCAGGCAAGAATGGGACCAAATTCCAACACCAAAACTCCTGAAACTCTTAACCTCGATGCCCAGATGTCTTCAAACTGTTTTGAAAAGAAGATGAGATGCTACACCATGGTAAACATGCCCCCATCCCAACTATTTTGAGAACTGTAGCAGGCATCAAATTTGAAATTGGCTCATTTTGTGCAAAAAATTTTAAAATTTCTCAGTTTAAACATTTGTTATGTTATCTATGTTCTATTGTGAATAAAATATTGGCTCATGTGATTTGAAAGTCTTTTAGTTTTAATTTTATTCAAATTTAAAAAATGTCCCAACATTTCCGGAATTTGGGTTGTACAGTGCTGTAATATAAAGTGTTACTAAACTTGTTTAAAACATCCATTTTGAAGTATCAGTCATGAACTATAAAGTTCAATGATTGATTATGATATCTGATGTGGTCAGCTTTATAATCAACTATTTACTAAGTATTTCTTTGAATGCAGAAACAGACCTGAGGCATGACATAGCAAGGGCCCAAACTAGTTAGTTTTAAGATGTTAGTGTTTGGGGGAAGCGTTAGTGCTAAAGCATATCTGAAGAGCACAGCTACATTTCAAGCTTTGGCATCTGCAGAAGAATTATTCAGAAGGAAAAGAGCCAGCCGCTCTCTTGCGAAAGTAATTTTAAAATATATTCTTTGCAGACGGCCACTTGGTCATGTAGACGTGATGTGAGGTAGTTTGAGGAACTAGATTAAAAACCAAATTATCCTGGAATTGGCATCCAGCATCAAACCAATTACCTCTCCATAGTTGAAAAAAACAAAACAAAGTTAATATGAGTGATTGCCTTGGATTGTTATTTAGAAATAATCAGAATATGGTGAGTCTTGAGGGTAGATTAAATCTGCGGGAGAATGAAGCTTTAAAATTAATGATATTTGGGAGGGCAAATGAAGGCTCCATTGAATTAAAAGGTGCATAGTGAGAAGAATGCAGTTTAATCCACCCAACTAAGAGGATGTGGACAACAGGGATGGGGTCAGGACCCCTACTGCATCTGTCACTCAAAAAAAGGCTCCGCACACTGCAGTTCTGAATGGGGCATTCAGCCAGCCAATCGAGGCAGATCAATATTGGCTGGTCCCAGTAGAAGACGGAGCCTGAATGAGACTTGCAGGTCGGCTTTTCAGTGAGGCAGGAGCCGGACACCCATCCCTGAGGCGTGGTGGCGTTATAAAACGGTAGAGTGTGGTAACAGGAGCAAGAAAAGAAAGCCCTTGTGCTGTGGGGGTTCAGAAAGGGTTTCTTTGTTCGGCTGCCTTTACTTTGTCAGAGTGTGATTTCTCTCTCCCACCCTTCCCTCTTTCTCTCTCTCACTCTTCTGAGGGGTCAGGGTCCTCAAAGGACACCCTAGTGGATTCTCGGAAGTCGGGGTGCCGCAGGTCCATTAGAAATTTGGTTGGGGTGAGCAAGTGAGTAGAACCTGCGGAGGAACAAAGGTGGCTTCACGCTCAGAATTAATCTCACACCGCACCTCACGTTCTTTCACCACCGTTAATCTTTATGGGGACAAAAGAGGGTTAAAACACCATTTCCCACCATCCGTTGATCCTGATGTTTCAGAAATATTATCCTAGAACCCTGACAAAAATGATTTTTGAAAGCTCTGGGTGGATGTATCGTTGAAGGACGCAACTTGTAGGACTCCTAACTAAATGTATAGTAACTTATTCCACAAAGATTCACAATTAATAGCCAATTGTCTCACTGAGGTCCTTCAACTGCTTTGTTCATCTCAGATAGTGATAAAGACCTCATGCTTGGACAAAACTGTATAGTATAACTCGCCCAAAACCACCAATTAAAAATTCTATGTAATTGTGAAAATGCTCAGTTTTCTTCTGGAAAACAACAGACTGATACAGTTTTTCTTGCCTTACTTCAGAATTAACCTCTAAAGGGGTGTTCACACTGACCGTAATTTGCAGCAACAGAGTGACCGAAGCCGATGTTAATGTTGCGAACGTTTGAGAATTTGTAAGCAAATGTAAAGCAACACAATACAAGTGCAGACAGTAGAGCTCACATGATCCACGGTCTGATTACAGCAGTCAGGTAGAAACATCAATTAGCGACTTGCCGACTGTGTCGATCTCAATGTGAACATCCACAAAAAAATTGTTTTGGCTGCCATAATTCTTAAAGGGTTAGTTCACCCAAAAATGAAAATTCTGTCATTAATTACTCACCCTCATGTTGTCCCCACCTGTTAGACCTTCGTTCATCTTTGGAACACAAATTAAGATATTTTTTGATGAAATCCGAGAGGTTTCTGAAACAACCCCATAGACAGCATTGTCATTGCAACTCTCAAGGCCCAGAAAGGTAGTAAAGACATCAATAAATAGTCCATGTTCAACCTTAAATGTTACAAAGTGTTGAGAACAGCTGATGTAGAACCCGGAAGCACTGCACTGTGTGTATAACATCAACTGTGTAGGAGACTGACATGGAAGAGAAGAAATTGTTAAATAAAGTCGTTATTTTTGTTTGTTTTTTCTCATTGCTTCATAACATTAATGTTGAACCACTGTAATCACATTGAAAGGTCCTTGAAAGTGGTAATTGTATTGCAGTCTATTGGAGGCCAGATAGCTTATGGATTTTAACAAAAATATCTTAATTTGTGTTCTGAAGATAAAAAAAGTTCTTACGGGTTTGGAGCGACAATTAATGATAGTAATTAATGACAGAATTTTCATTTTTGTGTGAACTAACCCTTTAAAAGGTACGATAAAAAGACAATTCTAAACACAACTGCACATCTTAAGCATAAACCCTAACACACGCACACAAAACAGACACACAGAAGAACTTACGAACATAGACTCGTGAACACAGCAGAGGCTCACGACTGCAATTTAAAAGCAGTTAAAACATGACAAGCACAAAATACAAGACAAGAGCACAGGAAAAGTATACAAGACAGATTTGCCAGTCTGATTACACATATGAACACATATATAGTTAAAAGCTAAAGGTATCAAAGGCATTAAAGGGTGGTTGCTTAATATCTCTTGAATTAACAGCGATTTTTAGCAGTATCCTCTGCAGACTCACCAACGATGGCCTCCCATTTGCCATTGGCCTGTGTGACCTCATAGGCACAGCGCATCTCGCTAAAGGACGCGCCCCCGATGACGAAAACCATGATGCGAGGGCCTGTGCGGTACTCTCCAGGGGTTTTATTCTTGTGCCAGTGGCCATATCGGGCACTGCCATGGGAAAAACACATTCAAGCATGTCAACTTCAAGGTACTTTTTTCAAACAAAAAAATGGAATCATCATTGTTTTCGCAATCAAGGTATCTATTGTTGCAGTACTATTTATGGCCTTCAGTTGGAGCTTTTACGCAATGTTTTGTCTTCACCACACTTGCCCACTGAATTATGACATATCAAAGTATGTACAGCAAGTGTGCTGCACACACCCTGAAAAGTGAAGCAAAAATATTTCGATCGCCCCCTGTTGGCTGGCTGCATTATAGGTTATAAACTCCGCCCTATCCATGTTATCGAATGGGATGCAAGACAAACGAATTACACTTAAAATTATTTTTTTTCCAGAGATGGTTTCTGTCACTGTAGCTAGTTATTATCATGCAGATGTATGTACAAGTGTTAGTTTTAAGTTTTCGTTTTAGTTAGTTATTTGCAGTGTTGGGAAAGCTACTCTGAAATTAGCCTGACAAGCTACTCGTAAGTTAAAGTAGTTAAGTTACAGTCAAGCTACCCTTCTGCAAAAGTAGTTAGTTACACTACAAGTTACTAGCTAGCTACATTGAAACCACTTTTTTTTTTTTTTACAATGATATTGTTACAAATAACTGATTAATTGTTCATGAAGAATGTTAAGTCATTCCAAATCATTCCAAAACGGAATGCAGCTTTTGTTCACGCTACACCTCTACTTGCTGTAAAAATAATTAGCTACTGGAAAAGCTACACTGTTTTAAAAGTATCTGAGTTACTGACAAGCTACTGAAAAATGTAGTTAAGCTAGTAGCGATGCTACTTGTAGCTAGCTACTCCCCAACACTGGTTATTTAATGCAATAAAAACGGGTTGTAATGTCATGATTGACAGCTGTGCTTGCGAATGATTCTGTGGGAGCAGGAATGTGGGCGGGACCTTGATACCACGACTCCACCTGGGGGTCACTACTGCTCAGACTTGGGCTCCAAATAACATAATTGTAAATGACTGTTTCTGGGATATTTTGGCTTAATTTTTCTACAGTGTAAGGAAATGGAGACGTGTCGCCATTTGCAAGCATAATGAGAGGGGAAATCGCCGTGAACACTGGTGATCTAGAGTACGATCAATAGCTATGCAATGGGACCCACCAGCTCCCAGCTCTCCCTATGTGGGAGTCAGGGACTTCCTGCTTTGCCTCTGTTACTGTTTACAGGAGCTGTGCTGGTTTGTTTGTCCTGAAAGCAGAACAGTTGTGCCGGGATCATTACTGCTGACCCTGAGGAAATATCCTCAGTCTCCACTGAATTTAAAAAGCACCATGGTGTTCACATCGCACCACCCACCAATCACGGTATTGATTTCAATGCTCTCCCCACCCCTCTGTTTAAATGATTATTGATCCAAGTTACTTCTATCTATGCAATACAAAAATGCATGTATTCACCTGTGTATTTGGGTTTTAATGTGTGTGCGAGTGCTTTTGAAATCCTACTTTGTGAATTTGATTTGAAGTGTTTAAAATGGTATTATATTTAAAGGAATTAATATAACTGCTGCGGTCAATTCAAATTCCAACTGATTATTTAAAGGGAACCTTAAATTCTGAATATTACCCAACTTTGATAAGCGTGCGTACCTGACTGCAGAAGTGCTGAAGGAAGAGGACGAACGTGTTGAGATGTATGGGTAATGTTTGGTGTCCAGCTTGTCTTCAATGGCATCCTGCAAGATCGATTCACAAAGTAAGATCACATATTCACACACAGTTTTACAAAATTCTATAGATCAGGATTAACCTCAATGATATCCTTGATCAGCGGGGTCCAGCGAGAGAGTTGGTAAGTCTGCTCGCTCACACGCTCCTTACGATCGAGCTTCTTGCCTCTGCGGAGAGTAGACTGCAGCATACACAAACAAAGCAACAACAACAAAAAAAAACATCAATGGCAGGTCAGAGAATCTGTATTGTAAGTATCTGTAATCAGTGAGAATTAATTGTTGCGTAAGGCAGGAAAAGCGTACATCTGTGATGATTGGGACGCCCAGATGAGCCATATTGGTGATGATCTCACTGTCCTCAGGAGGAATCTGGGCGTGTTGGATCAGCTTGTTAAGGTTCTCCTCTGTGATCCCTGTTTTGCCACACATGCACACATGAGCCACGTTACAAAATGGCTGATCAGGGCAATGAAATGCAAACTGAGGTATAAAATGGCTGCCAAAGACTCCCTAACCATTCTTCAGGAAAATGTAGAGCAGGATGATGCGGATCTTGTCGTAGGTGCTGACGTTGGCATCCAGCAAGATTGGCACGATGGCCCTCATGGGGTCTTTAATCTTTTCACCCTCTGCGTCTGTTCCCATAGCGAGATCCTGCCGGGTGATAGAGCGCAGTTAATAAATTATGCTCAAACGACGGAAATAAAAACAGAAATTACCTTGATGCTTTCAGATTCTTTTACTTTTAATCAATAGCAATACATTTTGTACTGTGTAGTAAAGAAACGCTATTTGAATTACATAATGTAAACTATAAATTCTAAATAACAGATACTTGTACCTTCCGTTGCAATATAACTACAGGTTTGCACCTCATTATCATAGTTAGATTATTTTAACCAGTGGCGAATCCTGGTAAAGGTGATATAGAAAAGTTGGTATTCGTGGCACAGCTTTTAGACATGCACTTCATACTCTATCACTCATTGTGGCAGTTTCATTGCTCCTCCGCTCTGCTCTGCTCACCCCCTCATTGAATATGAATCGTGATCTAGTGGGTAACTTTTCCGAGCAGCACCTGTGTTATTCTTCCCTCCCCGCCACCTCCTCTCACTTTGCCTGCTTTCAGCCTACACCATAGAATGAACGGCCCATGAAAAATGTCTTTTTTAACCTGCTAGAAGCCAAAAACGGAGGAGGGATATATTATTATAGCACTGTACAGTAGGGCTGTCAAACGATTAATCACGATTAATCGCATACAAAATAAAAGTTTGAGTTTGCCTAATATATATGACACATGTGATCTTACTAATAAACACATCCATGTATATATTTGAGAAATATTTACAAGTATATGTATTTATTTATATTTTTATATAATTTATATTATATATAAATAATTTTTTTTGTACATAAATAACATATTTCTCTTAAATATATACATTAATTTGTGTGTATTTATATACACATACGATTTACACACATTACTCACACATATATTATGCAAACTCAAACTTTTATTTTGTATGTGATTAATCACGATGAATCGTTTGACAGCCCTACTGTACAGTCCTATTACAGTCAAGTTAATTAATCAAATCATGACCCGGTGTCTAAAGTATATATTAACGGATATACAGTAGCAATTTTAGTTGGTTTATTAAAACAAAGGAAATTTCAAATCAGGATCTATGTCACAACAATCAACCATATTATGTGTAAATGTATATAATATTATTTCACGTACCAGACTTTGCAGCAAGCAGGTAAACAAACTAATTAGTTACAAACTAACTAGTAACAGACCGGTATATACACATATATATGTGTGTGTGTGTGTGTGTGTGTGTGTAATATATATATATATATATATATATATATATATATATATATATATATATATATATATATATATATATATATATATATAAATATATGAGGATAGATCTAAATGTGTGTGTGTATATATACTAACACACATTAGCATTAAGAGTTCCTTTCACTGGAACTAAGGGGCCAAGCTCAACCCCAGTAAAACAACCCACCCCATAATCCCCCCTCCACCAAACTTTACACTTGGCACAATGCAGTCAGGCAAGTACCGTCCTCCTGGCAACCGCCAAACCCAGACTCATCCATCGGATTGCCAGACAGAGAAGCGTGATTCATCACTAAAGAGAACACGTCTCCACTGCTCTAGTGGCGGTGTGCTTTACACCACTGCATCCGACGCTTTGCATTGGCCATGGAAACCCATTCCATGAACTAGTCTGAAGGCCACATGAAGTTTGGAGGTCTGTAGCTATTGACTCTGCAGAAATTTGGCGATTTCTGTGCACTCTGTGCTTCAGCATGCACTGACCCCGCTCTGTGATTTATGTGGCCTATCACTTTGTGGCTGAGTTGCTGTTGTTCTCAATTGCTTCCACTTTGTTATGATACCACTAAGAGTTGACCGTAGAATATTTAGTAGTGAGGAAAGTTCACGAATGGACTTATTGCACAGGTGGCAACCTATTACGGTACCATGCTTGAAATCACTGAGCTCCTGAGAGCGACCCATTCTTTCACAAATGTTTGTAGAAGCAGTCTGCATGCCTAGGTGCTTGATTTTATACACCTGTGCTATGGAAGTGATTGGAACACCTGAATTCAATGATTTGGAGGGGTGTCCCAATACTTTTGGCAATAAAGTGTATATACAGTGGGTACGGAAAGTATTCAGACCCCCTTAAATTTTTCACTTCATTAAGTTATATTGCAGCCATTTGCTAAAATCATTTAAGTTATTTTTTTTCCTCATTAATGTACACACAGCACCCCATATTGACAGAAAAACACAGAATTGTTGACATTTTTGCAGATTTATTAAAAAAGAAAAACTGAAATATCACATGGTCCTAAGTATTCAGACCCTTTGCTCAGTATTTAGTAGAAGCACCCTTTTGATCTAATACAGCCATGAGTCTTTTTGGGAAAGATGCAACAAGTTTTTCACACCTGGATTTGGGGATCCTCTGCCATTCCTCCTTACTGATCCTCTCCAGTTCTGTCAGGTTGGATGGTAAATGTTGGTGAACAGCCATTTTTAGGTCTCTCCAGAGATGCTCAATTGGGTTTAAGTCAGGGCTCTGGCTGGGCCATTCAAGAACAGTCACGGAGTTGTTGTGAAGCCACTCCTTCGTTATTTTAGCTGTGTGCTTAGGGTCATTGTCTTGTTGGAAGGTAAACCTTCGGCCCAGTCTGAGGTCCTGAGCACTCTGGAGAAAGTTTTCATCCAGGATATCCCTGTACTTGGCCGCATTCATCTTTTCCTCGATTGCAACCAGTCATCCTGTCCCTGCAGCTGAAAAACACTCCCACAGCATGATGCTGCCACCACCATGCTTCACTGTTGGGACTGTATTGGACAGGTGATGAGCAGTACCTGGTTTTCTCCACACATACCGCTTAGAATTAAGTCAAAAAAGTTCATCAGACCAGAGAATCTTATTTCTCACCATCTTGGCAAACTCCTTGCAGGCTTTCATGTGTCTTGCACTGAGGAGAGGTTTCCGTCGGACCACTCTGCCATAAAGCCCTGACTGGTGGAGGGCTGCAGTGATGTTTGACTTTCTACAACTTTCTCCCATCTCCCGACTGCATCTCTGGAGCTCAGCCACAGTGATCTTTGGGTTCTTCTTTACCTCTCTCACCAAGGCTCTTCTCCCCCGATAGCTCAGTTTGGCCGGACGGCCAGCTCTAGGAAGGGTTCTGGTCGTCCCAAACGTCTTCCATTTAAGGATTATGGAGGCCACTGTGCTCTTAGGAACCTTAAGTGCAGCAGAAATTTTTTGTAACTTTGGCCAGATCTGTGCCTTGCCACAAATCTGTCTCTGAGCTCTTCAGGCAGTTCCTTTGACCTCATGATTCTCATTTGCTCTGACATGCACTGTGAGCTGTAAGGTCTTATATAGACAGGTGTGTGGCTTTCCTAATCAAGTCCAATCAGTATAATCAAACACAGCTGGACTCAAATGAAGGTGTAGAACCATCTCAAGGATGATCAGGAGAAATGGACAGCACCTGAGTTAAATATATGAGTGTCACAGCAAAGGGTCTGAATACTTAGGACCATGTGATATTTCAGTTTTTCTTTTTTAATAAATCTGCAAAAATGTCAACAATTCTGTGTTTTTCTGTCAATATGGAGTGCTGTGTGTACATTAATGAGGAAAAAAAAGAACTTAAATGATTTTAGCAAATGGCTGCAATATAACAAAGAGTGAAAAATTAAAGGGGGTCTGAATACTTTCCGTACCCACTGTACATATACACATATATACATATAGTTCAGTCATGAAACTCTTCAGAGCAGCTGATTGGATCACTTAAAGACAATTGGTCGTCCAATCGTTATATTTTGTACTATCTACATAACCTATTAACTCCTGACTTAGAATCGGATCAGTTCAGTTCATTGCAGCGTGCCATGGGACCTTGCCCCCCACCTTCCCCAGCTCCACCTGCCTAGATTTGCTCAGGGGGTTCTCCCTATGTTTCCTTGCAGCAGCCTAAATTCAATTCACTGTTTTCATGTGCAATTTAGATGTATCCTCTCTCATCCAGCAGCAGCAGCATAGCAGATCTTTTCTGCCAAGGCCAAGCCTATGTACAACCGATGTTTATTAATAAATGCTGGTTAAATTAATTCAGAGAGTTGTCATGATTGAAATACATATATAAAAAATGAAATACATACATTTCCATTAAGTGGCTCATTGTAAAAGAGAAAATTGTTAAAATATAATCTGGTAAAAAAATATTAAAGAGAATTTTTAAATAAATGGTAAAAATATGATCACAATTGGTGAATGTGAATGTTAAAATAATTTTGTGAAAACATTCCATTCAGTTCTTAAGTAAAACATTTTTCACAAACCCCCTATTCCATGGCACTGATGTCTGGGGTGAAATTGTACCTGCTCTACACGGCACAGCTTGTCCACGGTTCCCTGGTAGTGCTTCATACAGTCCTCGGCCAACTGCAGATGGGTTGAGTACTAAAGAGACAGATTTTAAGGGTCAGTGAGTAAATACTGGAACTGCAATTCCCATGAGGTGTCATCCGTTTGGCTGAATGCACATCTCCTGTGACCTCTCTCACCTTGCTGAGCTCTTTCTGATACTGCGGCATCTTCTTCAGCATTTGAGACAGATCCCTCATGGTGGTCTGAAAGAAACACAGGACTTTCTCAGAAAGGACAGCAAAGCAGAGGTCAGACGCTGCCTCAAGAGACGTCACAGATCCAGTGAGCCAAATTATAGTAGGTACGCAAAAACAGTGCAATAAAAAAGCTGTTATGCTATATTAGATTCTACACTGTTGCATATAGTATGTCACAGCAGAAATGTGTGTTTATGTGTGTGTTTGCTTGTGCTGTGTCAGTAAGTCAATCAATACTAATCCTGCTGTAGCCCCAGAGTGCTTTCACATGAGTCAGCCATCACGCTTTGGATTCGGCTGCCAACGCAATCTCATCTGCCAGGCTATCCTCCCTCGCCCACCACGCTACACTATTCTCTTTTTTCTACTCCTCATTTTATCTCTCCTCCAGGCCCCTCCCCCCTCAGCCGGACTCCAACGTACCTTCTCTCCAGTGTTCATCCGTTTACTGGCAGAAAATTCCTTCAGGGAGCGTGTCACCTCCCTGCAAGCGAGGGAAATGAGAAAAGGAGGGAGAGGACATTTACAGACCGAGAATATTACAGGAAAACCAGAGTTTGAGGCCAAAAATGTAAGGTTTTACTCACTGAGAGACCTCAGCAATATGTTTGTGCCGTAGCGCCACCCAGAGGTCGTCATCTTCATGCAGCAGCACTTCCTTCTCGCGAGAGTCACCTATCCCACTGGTCTCATACCTACCAGATACAAATCAAACAGATATTTATATATTATATATTAAGTATGTATAGATTATTCATACATATATTAGATATTTATACATTTATACAGTGTATTCTCTTGTAAATCGACCAAGGATGGTTATATAAACTTAAAGTATTTGTTATATATATAATTTTTTACTTGTACTCACTTGTAAACATCATTCTCAATGGGTAGCAGGTCATAGGCCATTGCCTGGAAGGTGAGTTCGTGCAGGACAGGAGAGACAGGGTCAAAAGCCCGGTCCAGAATAATGAGCTGAGAGCGAGCCTTGTCTGGACCCTGGAGAGAGATAGAAAATCTACTCTTGCTTCATGTTCACCACAAGACATTTTTAGATTAACAAAGCCGCCCACAAACATAATAATGTGGGCAGGAATGAAGCTGACATAAGCAGCTCAAATTTCTCAGTATGGAAGTTTTGAAGTCGTTTCAGAGGAAGAATCACATTTTGGTACAGATTATGCAAAGGAAGATATTTTTTCCTTTGGAATAACATGAATCCCATCCAAATCAATTGCTACATACACACTGCCGATAAAATTCAGTTTACCTCAACCGCATTCTACAACCCAATTCACTCCCGAAAAACACAGGTAGTAACTGCATTTGTAAAAAAAAAAAAAATTACAGTGTGTGTACGCAACCCGAACTGAACAACTAGTTGTTAATGATGTATAATGTTTAATGTGCATCAGTTCTTGCTAAAGCCAACAGCCAACAAGAACAAGCCCACAATCAAGCCCATTATAGAAATAAATCCAAACACTATGCTAAAAATAGACCAAAATATCACAACCTATACCTGCTCACTTTAACTCCGTAAACACAATCACTTTATGAGCCAAGCTTAAACAAGCGCAAAAACGCTTATAATTAGTAAACATGGCAACACTGCAAGAGCTTATTGGTCAGTTTTGAATTTCTTTAAATTTAATCTTTGATAGCCCAAATATTTTTGAGTCATCATTTCTTCTTTTATGGGTTTAACAAAATCAAAATCTTCCCAAGGATCCTTCTGTTCCCCCTGTCCCCATGTTCTAGCATACTCATATGTACATGTATTATTTCCTCACCTCCCCCATTGTGGGATCATCTGCCTTGTAGGCATCCAGTTTGTCTTGTAGCAACTGAGCCAGAGTGGCGTTATCTTTATACTCCCTGTGCACAGAGAATCAGAGCATTAGAGCAGACAGACAGACCGACTGACCGAACTTTAGACAGCTCTGTTGATCCTGACGAACAGGCACTTCCTGGAATCTGATCCAGAGATGACTGGCATCTATCTTGTCCACTAGTTCCTGCTGTAATTGTATGTATGTTGGATAAATATGATTGCATGTGTGAAAGGGCACCATCAGAAACAAGTCAGATATAGGAACAGGTCAGTTATTAAGAGCCGTAGTTAAAGACTCAGTACCAATGCAGCTCCTCATGCCTTACCCTCGGTATCGGACGGCAGGGTATTCCTTCAGCGTAGCACACAGGGTTGCCAGCTGTTCAGCCAACCGTTCCATCACAGGGTTCTTCAGCTGTGTCTTATGAGGGCTGTAGAAACTCTGGAAGGCATCAGGGTTGTCCAAAGAGAACACCTAAACACACACATACACATTCATACTCATTACAGATAGAGCAATGCAGATAAGCAAATTGGTCAGCTGGCATTTTGCCATTTTTTAGGTTTTTCAGCAGCTTTTTTTATTTTTTATGTGCCATTAAGGGGCTCATAAAATAATTACCATTAAAATATATTAATTAATTAATTTAAAACAACTGTTTTCTTATTTAAAGGTGCCCTCGAATGAAAAATTGAATTTACCTTGGCATAGTTAAATAACAAGAGTTCAGTAAATGGAAATGACATACAGTGAGTCTCAAACTCCATTGTTTCCTCCTTCTTATATAAATCTCATTTGTTTAAAAGACCTCCGAAGAACAGGCGAATCTCAACACAACACCGACTGTTACGTAACAGTCGGGATCATTAATATGTACGCCCCCAATATTTGCATATGCCAGCCCATGTTCCCAACATTATGAAAGGCATTAGACAAGGGCAGCCAGTATTAATGTCTGGATCTGTGCACAGCTGAATCATCAGACTAGGTAAGCAAGCAAGAACAATAGTGAAAAATGGCAGATGGAGCAATAATAACTGACATGATCCATGATAACATGATTTTTTAGTGATATTTGTAAACTGTCTTTCTAAATGTTTCGTTAGCATGTTGCTAATGTACTGTTAAATGTGGTTAAAGTTACCATCGTTTCTTACTGTATTCACAGAGACAAGAGCCGTCGTTATTTTCATTTTTAAACACTTGCAGTCTGTATAATGCATAAACACAACTTCATTCTTTATAAATCTATCCAACAGTGTAGCATTACCCGTTAGCCACGGAGCACTATCAAAATCATTCAAAATCAGAAGTAAACGATATATAACAGTATACAATACTCACATAATCCGACGCAAGCATGCCGCATGCATGACGAACACTTTGTAAAGATCCATTTTGAGGGTTATATTAGCTGTGTAAACTTTGTTAAGGCACTGTTTAAGGCAAGCGCGAGCTCTGTGGGCAGAGAGCATGGGATTTAAAGGGGCCGCAGCATAAAATCGGCATAAAATGATGCCCCAAAATAGGCAGTTAATAAAAAAAAATCTGTGGGGTATTTTGAGCTGAAACTTCACAGACACATTCAGGGGACACCTTAGACTTATATTACATCTTTTAAAAACATAATCTAGGACACCTTTAACATTTTCAAATGTAATTTATTCCTGTGATGGCAAAGCTGAATTTTCAGCAGCCATTTCTCCAGTCTTCAGTGTCACATGAGCCTTATATGCTGAATTGCTGATGAAAGAAACATTTCCTATTATTATCAGCGTTAAAAACCATTGTGCTCCTGAATATTTTGTGGAAACCATGACGTATCTTTTTAAAATATATATATATATATATATATATATATATATATATATATATATATATATATATATATATATATATATATATATATATATATATATATATATAATTTTGATCAGTATTACACTGAACAAAATTATAAACGCAACACTTCTGTTTTTGCCCCATTTTTCATGAGCTGAACTCAAAGATCTAAGACTTTTTCTATGTACACAAAAGGCCTATTTCTCCCAAATATTGTTCACAAATCTGTCTAAATCTGTGTTAGTGAGCACTTCTCCTTTGCTGAGATAATCCATCCACCTCACAGGTGTGGCATATCAAGATGCTGATTAGACAGCATGATTATTGCACAGGTGTGCCTTAGGCTGGCCACAATAAAAGGCCACTCTAAAATGTGCAGTTTTACTGTATTGGGGGGGTCCGACAACCAGTCAGTATCTGGTGTGACCACCATTTGCAACACATCTGCTTTGCATAGGGTTGATCAGGTTGTTGATTGTGGCTTGTAGAATGTTGGTCCACTCCTCTTCAATGGCTGTGCGAAGTTGCTGGATATTGGCAAATGGTGGTCACACCAGATACTGACTGGTTTTCGGACCCCCCGGACCCCCCCAATACAGTAAAACTGCACATTTTAGAGTGGCCTTTTATTGCGGCCAGCCTAAGGCACACCTGTGCAATAATCATGCTGTCTAATCAGCATCTTGATATGCCACACCTGTGAGGTGGATGGATTATCTCGGCAATGGAGAAGTGCTCACTAACACAGATTTAGACAGATTTGTGAAAAATATTTGAGAGAAATAGGCCTTTTGTGTACATAGAAAAAGTCTTAGATCTTTGAGTTCAGCTCATGAAAAATGGGGGCAAATTTTGTTCAGTGTATATATGTTTTCCCCCCATTTCTTCCATAAATAAATAAATTCTGTATATTTCTAAATAAATTAATTCATGACAGTGTGATTTTGTCACATGCTGAAGGCCTGTGACAGAAATGCGATAAAATGTGCTCCTCTGTACTTCCTGTTTCCAAACTGCTATGAGGGATAAGCCTTGAGCTGAGTGAGGTGTCACCAGTCTTTCCTTCCTGTCTTTGTGTTTCCTGTAGCCGAATCTGTGCTACATCTCTCTGACTGTGGTAGACCGCTTATCTGTGTAGGTCTGCACAACCACCCCTCCCCACCCCCTGTCAGCACACACAAGGTCACATGACTATCCTTCTGTTCAGCAGATGGGTTCCCCTTGATGCTTGTTCCTGATCATAACCTCCTCTGATTGGCCGAGGCTCTCTGTGGATGCTGCATCGGCCAGTTATGTGCTGCTGAACGAGGCGGGCTCGCAAAGCATTGAGCTGCAGCATCACGCCAGGAGAAACGCACTTCTCCTCTGACTCCACTGAATTAATCATAGCAGACAGCCTCAGCAGCAACGCTTTGTGGGCCAGACAGCATCACACACCCCACCCCCTCAGCCTCAGAGCTGTTCTGGAACACTCTATTTCTACATTCACTGACTTGCTTCTGGAGTCTCTATATGGATTGTCAATATTCCCCTATAGTTTTTCTCTCTCTCTTCCTCTCCACTCCCGAAATTGCTCACCTGGGACTCGTAGGGCAGGAAGGCAATGTTGATCTCATTTAGGGTTTTAATGGTTTTGGAGGCACGGCTCTTCACCACCTCATTAAAGAGGGGGTCCGGGCAGGCTGTAAGAGACACATGGGTAGTTAACATAACATTTCAAGCCGTAAAAGCAGTTTATTGGAGTTTTGACAGGTAATACATCACCTAATACTATTTTAGTATTTTCAGTGTGGACAGACTACAGGTGCTGGTCAAATGATTAGAATATCATCAAAAAGTTGATTTATTTCACTAATTCCATTCAAAAAGTGAAAAATGTACAGTATATTATATTCATTCATTACACACAGACTGATATATTTCAAATGTTTATTTCTTTTAATTTTGATGATTACAACTAAGGAAAATCCCAAATCTCAGAAAATTAGAATATTACTTAAGACCAATACAAAGAAAGGATTTTTAGAAATCTTGGCCAACTGAAAAGTATGAACATGAAAAGTATGAGCATGTACAGCACTCAATACTTAGTTAGGGCTCCTTTTGCCTGAATGGCATGGAGTCGATCAGTCTGTGGCACTGCTCGGGTGTTATGAGAGCCCAGGTTGCTCTGATAGTGGCCTTCAGCTCTTCTGCATTGTTGGGTCTGGCATATCGCAATATTCCTCTTCACAATACCCCATAGATTTTCTATGGGGTTAAGGTCAGGCCAGTTTGCTGGCCAATTAAGAACAGGGATACCATGGTCCTTAAACCAGGTACTGGTAGCTTTGGCACTGTGTGCAGGTGCCAAGTCCTGTTGGAAAATGAAATCTGCATCTCCATAAAGTTGGTCAGCATCAGGAAGCATGAAGTGCTCTAAAACTTCCTGGTATACGGCTGCGTTGACCTTGGACCTCAGAAAACACAGTGGACCAACACCAGCAGATGACATGGTACCCCAAACCATCACTGACTGTGGAAACTTTACACTGGACCTCAAGCAACGTGGATTGTGTGCCTCTCCTCGCTTCCTCCAGACTCTGTGACCCTGATTTCCAAAGGAAATGCAAAATTTACTTTCATCAGAGAACATAACTTTGGACCACTCAGCAGAAGTCCAGTCCTTTTTGTCTTAAGATGCTTCTGACGCTGTCTGTTGTTCAAGAGTGGTTTGACACAAGGAATGTGACAGCTGAAACCCATGTCTTGCACACGTCTGTGCGTAATGGTTCTTGAAGCACTGACTCCAGCTGCAGTCCACTCTTTGTGAATCTCCCCCCCATTTTTGAATGGGTTTTGTTTCACAGTCCTCTCTGGGGTGTGGTTATCCCTATTGCTTGTACGCTTTTTTTCTACCACATCTTTTCCTTCCCTTCGCCTCTCTATTAATGTGCTTGGACACAGAGCTCTGTGAACAGCCAGCCTCTTTTGCAATGACCTTTTGTGTCTTGCCCTCCTTGTGCAAGGTGTCAATGGTCGTCTTTTGGACAACTGTCAAGTCAGCAGTCTTCCCCATGTATCCTACAGAACTAGACTGAGAGACCATTTAAAGGCCTTTGCAGGTGTTTTGAGTTAATTAGCTGATTAGAGTGTGGCACCAGGTGTCTTCAATATTGAACCTTTTCAAAATATTCTAATTGTCTGAAATACTGAATTTGTGATTTTCCTTAGTTGTCAGTTATTATCATCAAAATTAAAAGAAATAAACATTTGAAATATATCAGTCTGTGTGTAATGAATGAATATAATATACAAGTTTCACTTTTTGAATGGAATTAGTGATGACTTTTTGATGATATTCTAATTATATGACCAGCACCTGTACATGGATTACATTTTTAATTTTCTATCATTTTTATTATTTTTGTAACAAAGTAAAGAAATAACTATCAGACTAGACACTATCTGTTGTTTAATTCACATGATCACAAAACAACTAATTTCAGTTGAGTCATATTTATATCTAGCATTGTTTTTAAGTAAGATTCATTATAAAATTGTCCTGCTGAATGCTTATGTGCTAGTCTAGATTTAAGCGTGTTCCCTTTAATACTGTAGTGCGTATTATGCTTCCAGGGCCCCTTGAAGTACAGTGAAGTACCCTCAGATACTCACAGTCAGTGAAGAACACATGAGCCCCTTTATATTTCGCTGAATGGGGATCTTTGAAGTCATTGATGAGAGTCTGCACAGACTGGTAAGAGAAATACAACAAGCTTTAGATAAGAGTGTGTTTATGTGTGCATGTTGTTATAGCAACCACAATGGCCAATAGAAATGAAGAGAGTTTGTGTATGCTGTGTCAATACTATGTTTGTGTGGGTGTGTGTATGTGTTAGAGAGTGACATATGTTTAGTGTGTACAGTGTGAAGGTTCTGCCTCCACACTGTGAGACGAATGTCTATGCTGTTGCTGTTGTTTTTATTAGAATCTTCTGTAATGAGCATGTTTGAGTACCTTATCAGTTGGGGTGATCAGGTAAATGGCCTCCAAGGAGGGCAGAGGCTCTCTTCGTTTATTGATGTCTTCAACGACTGCGGAAATAAAGGTAAAAACAGTAAGCCAGCAGAAGCAGCTTACAGAAGCAGCTTTTCTGATAAAGTATTTTTATCATCATCCTTTTTTTGATAATTGAAATAAAGCAAAAATAAAATGAAATATAAATATTAGATGAAAACTTACACTAAACAAAAAATGTTGCCTTGGCAACCCTCTAGTGCGTTCGGTCATTTTTTACAAAAAAAATTATTATTATTATTATTATTATTTTTTAAATCTTTAATTTAACCTTTAATTTTACCTTTAAAAGGTATCAAACTTGGTAAAGGTTTTGATATTTGCTATGCGAACACACACACACACACACAAATCATGGACGTGATTCGAAAAGGTTAAATGGTCCGGAAAAAATAGTCACTCCTCACGGTCAAAAATGACCGGACTGGAAATGACTGGGAAGCTCTTTTAATCTAGTGGAAACATTTGGTACTGTGCCTAAAGAAAATCTTACTAAAAGCTCATTTTTTGAGATATCGACCTCGAATTTGGAACACAACTTGTTTAGATTTATGTCTTTGATTTTATTACAGTTCTAGAGTAAAACATGTTTTGGAAAATAAATATTTCATATAAATATTAATAGTATTTTTATGCATTTTTCATAATAATAAACAAACTTCTATAACTTTTTTTTGTTTAACTTGTTAAACTTTTTAACTTCAACAATAATCTGCCAAGTATCATTTTTAAAAAGAGACCAAACTTAAGTCTATGCCACAAAGCATTCAAGTAATTAACAGTTAATAAATGGATCCTGATTATTCCGTAAATAAAATTTAGGACCATAAAATTCCCAAAAAATATAAAATATGAACTAAAAAACATTATCAAACTAAAATATAGCATATAAATTTCACTGAAAAAAAAAAAAAAAACACCAAAAAGTTAAAAAGTATTAATAAAAACTATAATCATTTATAAATAATACTAAAATAACACTGCTCTGATAGCATATGAACAAAATGTCTGTTCGGTTCCTTTATTCCAAAACCTAGCGATACAAACTCACAATTTTGACTTTTCATAACTCTCAACTTTTTTCTCAAAATTGTGAGATATAAACTCAAAATTGTGAGTAAATAAGTCAGAATTGTACGATAAAAACTCGCAATTAAAAAATGTAATTGTAACTTTTTACTCACAATTCTGACTCTAATTCTGTTTTTTTTTTTCTCTCACAACTGCAAGTTTATACATTCTCAGAAAAAAAGTCAGAATTGCAAGATAAAAAGTCGCAATTACCTTTGTTAATATTTATTCCGTGGTGGAAGAAAGCTTCCATACTTTTCCAGACCTCATTTTAGCCAAATATTGAAATCGAGTCTCCTTCGCCTCAAAAGTCAAGTCACATATGATGCTTAGCTAAACTGTTTCCTTGTAGAACAACATTTAGTAGATGTTAGTGAGGTTTATGATTTAGAAAGTAATCCTGTTTTTAAGATGTTAATCAGATGTTTGAACCATTGTGAATATATTCAGAGCTGAAGGGTGTTGCAACTGTGTGCCGTGCATAACATCTATTCATAATATAGCACAACATCTTGTCACCTATTGCTTAATTAAATTTAATGTTATGCATTCCAGATACGAGTTTAAATTGAGTTTTTCAGAATATTTTTTGTGTCCTAGGAGCCGTAAATTTGAGTTTTTCAGAATCTAATTGAGTTTCTCAGAACTCTAGCCGTAGGCTGGATGTTAGCAACAAAAGGGACACTTTTTCAAAAAGTGACTTACTAGTGATGCCCTCTGTCATAATATCAGTCATTTTGCAGCAAGAGGACAGCATCCTCATGCTGAGCTGGTCCACTATCAAAGCCTACAGAGAAAAATAGAGAGCAGAAAAGATGAGAGAGTCTCAGAAACAGTAAGGCCCATTTCACCCACAGCAATGTCTATGCAGTACAACGCTGCTTATGTTTAACTTTAATTTATTAATATGGGAACCAAAATAAATATGCATGTGGTGTGATACAAGTGTAACAGGATGGATAAAATTGTTTGGGCTTAATTATTCACAGAGTTCCTGGTCTGCGGCTCAGGGACTCAATGAAAGATTAAAACTGTGGTGCCATGACAGAAAGAGAGAGTGGTTGCTATGGTGATGGGGTGAATGAGTTTGTCTTACCTTCCATTCTCCCTTCTTCTTCACCTTCTTGATGACATCATTCATAATCTCTGCAGAAGAAGAGAAAATTTCATCAAACATCAGATATTAGCAGTTCACTTCATACATATCTCAATTTGTAGTAATTATCACATTTACAAGTGTATTTATGTACAATTAAACAATAACTTCCATTTGCATTTTTTGTGAATAGTACTACTTATCAGGGCTTCACATTAACTTTTTGGCTTACCAGCCACTGTGGCTAGTGGTTTTCCAGTTACTAGCCACTCAGCATTTTCACTGGCAACAATTTGGACATCAATACCATGGGGAAAGCTGCCATATAGATATTTTTAATATTATCTCATAATTTGGCAGCAGGTAGTAGGGTATATTAGGCTGCTGTCACTTTAAGACCTGACACAAGGATCCATAGTACTGAAAATGATACACATGCTTTTCCTTTCTAAACAACCCCCCCACACTGACTAACATAGTAGGAAAAATAAATACTACGGTAGTCAATGGGGGGTGAGATCTGTTTGGTTACTGACATTCTCATATAAATAACTTCATTTGTGTTCAGAAGAACAAAGAAATTAATACAGGTTTGGAAAAACTTGAGGAGGAGTAAATGATGCCGATTTTCTTCAACCCTTCTCACCAGAAGACGCTCTTTTTTACATTTTTGTACCACTTTTGCTACAGTATTCTGACTGATAAGTAAAGCTTTGCTGATCTTCTTGTAGCTTTCACCTTTCTGGTGAAAAGAAATGATTTTCTTTCTCAGGTCTTGTGACATTTCTCTTCCATGTGGTGCCATTGCTGACAGCATGAAATGGGAAGGGGTTTTAATACACTTTTGTAGTCAATTGTCTGCTGTCTTCTGTCAAGTTTACGTGAAAACTCTCAAAGACCAGCATTTTGACATTATTTTGTTTTTGACTGAAATTCAGCCGGATTTAGCGGGTTGACGGGTGTTAATGTCTCTTATGCTCACCAAGGCTGTTTATATTTGATCAAAAATACAGTAAAAATGGTTATTTTGTAAAATATTATTACAATTTAAAGTTACTATGTTACGTACTTATGTTACGTGCCACTCTAGCGGTTAATAAACAAAACTGCATGCATTTCGAGGAAGAGTATTGTAGTCGGAGCTACTTCTCTTATGACAAGGGCTAATCCGCAGCGGTTGTCATCCAGCTCGGTCTAAAATAGTCTGAATTTCTGAAAATAAACACTTATTATATGCGCATACCATAGTGATTCATTATAAGGCAAAAGCACAATTTGGTAGATTCATGATGTACTCGCTCAATATATACATTTTGTAAATTTTGGACAAAAAAGTTACATAGTGTACTTATAAAATAACTGGTTTCTATTGTAATACATTTAAAATGTGTTTTATTCCTGTGAATCAAAGCTGAATTTTCAGCATCATTACTCCAGTCTTCAGTGTCACATGATCCTTCAGAAATCATTCTAATATGCTGATTTGATCAAGAAACATTTCTTATTATTATCAATGTTGAAAACAGTTGTGCTGCCTATATTTTTGTGGATTCCATGATACAGGATTGTTTCGGAATACTTTGATAAGTAGAACAGCATTTTGTAAAATTATAAATGTCTTTACTGTCACTTTTGATCATTTTTTTGCATCCTTGCTGAATATAAGTATTCATTTCTTTAAAAGAAAATCTTACTGACCCCAAACTTTTGAATAATAGTTTACCTTCTACCTGCTTATATTTATTCAATCATGAAGCAATTAAGAGCAGCTTTTGTCTGCGATTATGTCTGCGTCATACAAAATATATATACAATGTGTTATATTTGACAGGAAGCAGTTAGTTTGTTTGCTAATGAATGATGTTAATGGCTACTGGTGTGTAGAAGTATATAAATATCTTATACAATCAAAAAATGATGGTATCTCTCTATCCCTCCTTTCATCATCTATTGTGTGTGTCTGTATGTGCCCATTCTGTCCCTGTCACACCTGAGCCTGACTGTGCCCGCTGGTCCTCTACTAAAATGGATTATCTCACTCTCCTCCTTTTACTTGCTTGCTTTCTCCGTCTCCTTTTCTTTCAGCAGAGCTTTTTGGCATCCATTACATTAAAATTCACAGAAATGTCTCTCAATAAAGAACACTTTGACTGCTGAAAAGAAATCCAGCTCATCTGGTCATGCAGGTAAATAATGTTTTAATAAGGCATGTAACATGGACTGGCTGGGCCCCACCCAGTAGGCTCACAAGGTCATGCTCACAATGTATTTTCACTCCAATTGTGTCTTTATACTTTTTCCCTATTATCTTATGCTAATTACAGTAAAATTCTTTGGAGCAAAGCTAAATTTTAGACTACAAATATTTGATTTAACAAGAATTGAACCACAGGTGAGTCTAATTATTCATTACACAGGTGTCCAGCAGACAGTTGACTATAAAAGGGTGTTAAAACCCCTTCCCATTTCATGCTGTCAGCAATGGCACCACATGGAAGAGAAATGTCACAAGACCTGAGAAAGAAAATAATTTATTTTCACCAGAAAGGTGAAGGCTACAAGAAGATCAGCAAAGCTTTACTTATCAGTCAGAATACTGTAGCAAAAGTGGTACAAAAATTTAAAAAAAGATGGACCTGCAACCATCTCACAGAGATGTCCAGGTCGTCCACGGAGGTTAACACCTCGACAGGAGCGTCTTCTGCTGAGAAGAGTTGAAGAAAATCAGCATGCAAGTTCACTGCAGTTATCTAAAGAAGTAGAAAGCCAAACTGGCCAAACTGACACAATATGGTGTACGCTGCAGAGGAATGGCATACATGGGTGCCGTCCATGAAAGAAGCCTCTCCTAAAGCCCAGTCACAAAAAAGCCCACCTAGAGTTTGCCAGGGCCCATGCTGACAAAGATGAAGACTACTGGGACTATATACTCTAGATTGATGAGACCAAGATAAATGTTTTTGGAACTGATGGCTTCAAAACTGTATGGCGTCGCAAAGGTGAGGAATACAAATAAAAATGCATGGTGTCTACAGTGAAACATGGTGGTGGCAGCGTCCTTATGTGGGGCTGCATGAGTGCTGCTGGTGTCGGGGAGCTGCATTTCATTGATGGCATCATGAATTCACAGATGTACTGCTCTATACTGAAAGAGAAGATGCTACCATCACTCCTTGACCTTGGTCGTTGTGCACTTTTCCAACATGACAATGATCCTAAACACACATCTAAGGCCACTGCTGGATTTCTGAAGAAGAACAGGGTGAAAATGATTCAGTGGCCAAGTATGTCTCCTGATCTGAACTCAATCGAACACCTATGAGGAATTCTGAAGAGACAAGTTGAGCATCACTCTCCATCCTTTCTAAAAGAGGTCATTCTTGAAGAATGGAAAAAGATCGATGTTGCAAAATATCGCCAACTTGTTCATTCCATGCCTAGAAGACTTGGTTCTCATGAAAATCATGGAGGCCATACAAAGTACTAGATGTATTAATTTTTGTTGTAGGGTGTAACTCATTTTTGCATCACACTAATGTGAGTAAAACTGAAAATGTGTAATATAAGTTATATTATTAACCTTACTTTCATGTTAAAAGTTAAACAGATGTTATATTAAACTTAGTCTTGTCAACATTTTGGAAATTGTTTTTGTGTTCATTGAGATATTGTTTAAAATGTTACTTTTCAAAGGTGGTGTGCTCATTTACGCTGAGCACTGTATGTATTATGCTAATACTTCATATGAGAACGAAAGCCATACTGTTCTGTATTTACAAAAAGGGAACTTATTCAGTGTGCACCATTCCCTCTAAAGTGCATTTGTCGCAGGCTGGGAAACTGGGGCACTATCAGATGAGATCACAAAGATATAGCAGAGACAGCGATTGCTATGACTGCAAATTGAATCTGTATATCTTCAGAATCTCCCTCTGTGCAGATGCCAAGATTGTGCTGCTTACAGACAATGTTAAATGACAACATAGAAAATCGTTGAAAATCGAATCTATGTCTCTTTCTGTGTAGCTACTCTTTCTGTTCTGTGGCTGATCTCTCTTATTCACTCTGATGTAAGTAATCCCATCATGCAGCGATTGGGCGGATGCAACCATCTTTGTGTGTTGAGGCCAATATTAGCATGATTGCAATGCTAGCCATCTGGTTGTAGTGTCAGTATAAAGGCGCTCAGGGTGATTTTGTGGTTTTGACATTTGTGCCGGTGTAGTGATACAGAGTTAAGCTCCTCTGTGGATGAAAACAGTCTTGGACGAATCCAGATGGATTATGGGTGTTTAAACAGGGCATGTTTTAGTAAATATGAAGAGATTAGCAGGCGGTTTAGCTGACAGGAGATTTAGTAATGATTCCAAATTATGTGAATGAGGGCTAAAGCTAATCAAACTGAGAGCAAACTTATTTGACCAACTGTGCCAATGAAAACATATTTGTCAAATTTCAGACCTGTTGGAAAGGGAAATGTTTTTTCATCAAATACAAATAAATAAAGTATGATTTCCCTTACAAAAGGTCATGCCAAGCCTCAGATACAAGGAAAACCAATCAAAAAACCAAGTGCAGGATGTTTCTTTTTGTAGAAACAGCAGAACTCAGAGTAGCTTATGTAATTCAAAACCTCAGTAAAGCTTTATTAATGTCTCACTTCAATGCTCATTTTTTCTCTCTTTGTAGTTTTCACCAAAACATGATGCTTTGTGCTAAGAAAATCCTCACTGGAATAGCTATGATACTGTAGATATCGTTTTAAAGGTCGACCGACATGGGTTTGTCAATAGCTGCTGCCAAAGACAATTCTAGAGATTTTAAGTACAGTTTAATATCAAATACAGTGTAGCAAATAATTGAATTTAAATTGATAATTATTTTAAAATAACATTTTTTTCCCACACAATATTTAGCTATTCAAAAATATTCACTCCAGTGAACAGTGTTGTTATTGTTAACTAAAACCAAATCTATTAAAAATCATTTTTGTTAACTGAAATAAAACAGAAATAAAGTGCTAATTGAAAATAAATTGAAGTGCTAATAAAAATAAATTAAAGCTAAACAGAAATATTAAAAAATGACAAGGGCACATGACAAAAATGCTAAAACTTAAACTAAAATATTACTAAATACTATAATATATAAATGAATAATACAAAAACAACACTGCCACTGAGAAGGCATTCAGCAGGTTGTGCGTTGTACCTCTATGTTTCTTTCGCATTTATGTTGATTCATGAAGGCAGAATACATTT
Source organism: Chanodichthys erythropterus (assembly GCF_024489055.1). Classification (NCBI taxonomy): domain Eukaryota; kingdom Metazoa; phylum Chordata; class Actinopteri; order Cypriniformes; family Xenocyprididae; genus Chanodichthys; species Chanodichthys erythropterus. Next base: position 16,467,707 of record NC_090242.1, on the reverse strand, counting down.
GAATGAAGATTTACATCTATTATATTCCAATCTATTATTTACTCACTTTACAATTTTCACACTGAATAAGTTTAATTAATCTATATGCTTTTTGTTTCTTTGTGTTACTTTACTATTACTATTCCTAAAAATAACAGCAAGCGCGCGCCCTTTCAGAGGTATATGCTAGGTCATGTCGTTCTCAGCTGTCTCCAGAGGACACTTCATCTAGTCATGTGACATCAGTACAACCCCCAATGGCCTCACTTCACTTCAGCCCATGTTCAGCCTCCAGGACTGAGGTTAAAAGCATTTTACAGTACAAATGGGGTTATACTGCAGCCAGTGAAGGGGAAAAATACAGAGAAGGACAAAATGAATGTCAAACAACAAAGGCTTCTGCAATATTCTCAACAAAATCCTAATTATTATGCATTTATAACATCATCAGAAAAAGAAAAAAAATCACAGCTTCTTGCATTTTATACATTCAGTGTATTGATTTTGCTTCCTCGCTGATCTGTAGCCTTGGTGAATTTTTGCAGTGCAGCAGAACTATATTGGATTAAATCATACTGTACTGTACAGACTGTAGGCCGGGTCTGAGTTAATGAACTCCATTTATTTTTTTTCCTCCTCATATTGGGTAATAAAATGTACCGCAGTCTATCAGCTATTTATCACTGCAGGCTGGATCGCTCCAGCACTGACTTTCTCAGTAAGGTGCTGGGATAATGTGTTTGGGTTTGACTGATTTATCATATCAGCTGGGTTGAAAAGTGACGCTTGCGCAAGATAATTATAATTCAATCAGATGGTAAATTCCATTTATGTGCATTACACATTTTAGTTCAGATTCCACTTGGAATTAAAGTCAACATGAAATCAAAATGGACTATTCTATGGAATATTGCAGTATTTATTCAAAAAAATGCATCATTAATTCTTTTTAATTCATGTGCCCTCATAATCTTTAATCAAAAGGGCGGGCACAACCTGCACAACCTGTCATGAGATCGACCAATTGCAAACCACAACGATCCAATCAATTCCCAATTGGCAAAATCAAGCCCCGTCCTACATTTATTCTTGTTTGAGAAGCCGTTTCACTTGAATATACATGACAATAGGGAAGAAAACACTATCGCAACTTGTTTTAATGCTGACATTAAAAGTGAATCAGGCTTTGCAGAAAGACATGTTCTCTCGATTCATGTCAGGCTGATCTTTGCATCACATCACAAAAAGGTAGAAGACAGTGCAGATGCCCTCATATAAGAGCTCACAATATATATGAACGACCCACTGTTTCTGTCTCATGCTCTTTCACTTAAACACTGAACCTCTCTCCTGAGTACACCAACTGGAACTGGAGCTCTTCACTCTTCATATATTTAACCTTAATGTAGATGTCTTAATTAAGCACAAGCTGTAGTTTGCGATAAAAGTAGATGTTTGGTTAAATTATGACATATCTTACAGCTGCAATTAAAGCTGGCTTAAGCGAGGATGTTTGGCTGTGCAGTCGCTGCCTGGTTTAAAGTGACTGTCTACTGGTTAAGTCTAGGTAATTTATTGAACATTCACATAATATTCCTGATTTTGCTGATGATATTAAAAAGCAATGTTAATGTTATTGAATGAATGCATGATTATTAACAATTTAAATTAATATTTAAAATAATCATTCTGTCTAATCACTCAAATATGTTTACAGAAGGCATTTTTAATGTATTTTCATGTTGTTGTTTTTTTTTTTATGAAAAATGCTATCTGTTAGTATTTTTCAAATTTCAAATTTGTATAGAATTAGTTAATTTATTATCAGTGGAGAGTGGACATTTAAATAACATTTTTAAAAATATATTAATTATAATTATGATCATTTATATAAGTGAAGGAATTGGTTAGGTTTGATTAAAATGCTTTACATTTTTTTAAAATATAAATATGAGGGAAGAACAAAACACTAAACTTGGTCAAGGTATTATTTGAGGGGTTAAACTACAGGTTTTGTTTGACTATACATAATCATAATCAGTTATTAATATTTCATTGGCTCTCTCTTGCATCTGTTCATAATTTCTTTGTATGACAGCCTGGTCAAATGTTATGTTTCATTGCATTATCACAAATAAAACTTTTTACTCCAAGCACAACTACACAATATGTAGAAAAAATATACCTTTTTTCATTTATTTTACTGTATTTTACTTTTGAATCTTACTGGCTGTAAGTTCAGAATGATGTATCCTCTTCTATACAATAAGGTTTCATTTGTTAACATTAGCTAACTACATGAGTTAACATGAATAATTATAAAGCATTTATTAATCTTAATGTTAATTTTTACATTTATTAATACATTTTTAAAATCAAAATGTTTATTTCTGAGTCAGTTAAGGCACTGTGAACATGAACTATTGTATTTTTATTAGCTAACAATTAACAGATTAACTAGTTATTATATTAATTAATGTTAACAAATTACATCTTATTAGACCGTGTTACAAGAAGCAAAAACATAATTAGATGAATAATAAATATTGTCAAAAGGCAATATCACCCAGCTCGCTGTACTACTGGTCAGTACAAAAAAAAAAAAAAAAAAAAAACTGCATAACCACTCATCGCTGCAGATTTAACCCTCTATATTCCCAGGCTCCCTCAGGGCACTCTCATTTCATGACCCACTTTTATGCTCAGTCTCTCTGGAATTTTACGGCCATTTACCTTAAAGATACAGTCTGTGGTTTTCCTTATCCTGGTGGATCTGATTTGATTTTCTGATATGAGGACTAATCCTACCTTTTATTTTCAAGTTTCGTGTTTTGTATTGATGCTTGATTGCATCAGTGACCTTGGTGTTATTTTCCCTCTTATTATTGATCCATGGTTCACTATTAATATCTGCTGAGTTGGACTGCAAACAGAAACTGAATAATTTATTTCTTCTTGAGGAGTTCTCTATTAATATATAGAGAGCTTTTTTAAGGGAATTGGTGTTGTCAGAGCATCTCGTCCACACTGCAGTGTAGTCTATGCGCATAGTATCATATAATGCCCCTGAGAAGGTGACTATCCAATATTGTCCTTGTATAACAGACAGAAGATGCTCCGCTAAACCCCAACCAACGTCACTGAGTCCAAGGGCAGAGCATCCACCCACACACACACACACACACACACACACACACACACACACATACACATTGACTCTGTCCTGCTGGTATAGAATTTCAGCCTGCTGAGTCATTACTCAACACACCCATTCAATGAATGTACAGAAGAGCTTTTGGAGGAAGAAAGCCAGTAGTTATAATTGGAAATATTATTCATTTAATGGCTAATAAAGAATAAACTATTATTTTGTCTATATTAAAAATAAAATCAATGAGGTTTTCTGCAGACTACATTTGTTATTAACATTATTTTATTTTAAAACATTTTATTTTTTGGGTGTTTTTATAGTAAATGTTCACATTATTGATGTCATTAATCACTTTTCAGGTGATGCAAAGGGGTAACACTTTACAATAAGGTTTCATTAGTTAACATTAGTTAAAGGATTAGTTCACTTTAAAATGAAAATTACCCCAAGTTTTACTCACCCTCAAACCATCCTAGGTATATATGACTTTCTTCTTTTCTCATATTTAACAAACGTCTTCTGTAATCTAATTGAAGGTCTGGCAGAAGCTAAATATTTTACTTCATAACTTGTTAAATATGGATATTTTTCTTACACAAACGCATTGCTTCACTTCAGAAGGCCTTTATTAACCTCCCGGAGCCGTGTGGAGTATGTTTATAATGGATGGATTTACTTTCTTGAGCTTCATACTCATTGGTCCCATTCACTACCATTAAAAAAGCTTGGATACTTCAGGATATTTAGCAATATAACTCAGATTGTGTTCATCAGAAAGAAGAAAGTCATATACACCTAAGATGGCTTGAGGGCGAGTAAAGCTTGAGGAAATTTTCATTTTAAAGTGAACTTATCCTTTAACTACTTTAGGTAACATAAACTAAGAATGTCAATTTCAGCTTTTAGTAATAAATTATTAAAATCAAATGTTAATGACGATTAATACAGTAACAAATGTATTGCTCATTGTTAGTCCATGTCAGTTAATGCATTAACTAATGTTAACAAATTAACCTTATAGTAAAGCATTACCAGCAAAGGTAAACTAACTGTAAATATAGGGAAAATGAGTAGTCACATATAAATATCCAATATCAACCGAAACCAATAAATGCAATAATCAATTTGATTGGGCATCCCTAACTATTTTATTACAACAGGACATATTGCTCAGGAATATGTGTGTGATGTCAAAAATCCACACTGTGTTGTTTGTTTGGCTATTTGAAAATGTTAAAAAAAAAAAAAAAATATTTCAAATCTCAAATTTAATTTATTGCCTCATAAAAGTCAGTGTGTTTTGTAACCTTACTGTGAAGTAAAGGTTAAAAATAAAGGTTCTTTGTTGCTATTGATGGTTCTATGAAGAATCTTTAACATTGATTTTTTTTTTTTTAAATGCTCTTCATGCTAAGAAAAATTTCTTTAAAGAATTATTCACTGACAGGTTTTTTGTGCGACCAAAATGGTTCTTCCATGGTATAGCTATGACAAAAACCCTTTGGAACCTATTTTGTTTTATACTGTTCTGTAGTAGTTCATTTTAGCACTGTCTGTCTCAGTAGGACTGTGTCTTTTATCCTCAGGTCTGATTTATGTTTCCCCAGAGCTCTTCACTCCGGCTCATTTTCATAGGAACGCCATAAACCCAGGCTGAACGGGAGGAACTCTGGATGATGTATTCCGGGAGAGTCAGCAAAGAGCTTGAACTAAACATTATCTTCATTCTTTATACATATTAACTTGAATATAATTTCATATAAAAGCATTCCAAAATAGGTCATGCCATTGGTAACACCCAAGGAGAAACTATAAAACTCTATGAACAATTGCAAGCTCATGGCTGATCTAAATAGAAATCTATAATTCAGTTCGACTGTTGGTACATTTTGCATTCGCCTGCAGAGATTGGAAAATGTTACACTGCTCTGTGCATCCCTGCACAAAGCTAATGCAACACCCAAATGTCAGGGCGAGTGCAATCATGGATAATGACAGGCTAGTGGTGCATTTCAGACCTAGAGAAAGCCACCCTGGTATACAGTAGACTAATACACTGTGTGATTTATTCATCTTCAATGTGTTTCATGGATTTCCAATTGGTCTTTGGAATTAAAAAATAAGAGGATCATCGTCAGCAAGCTAGATGACTAGCCTGTTTTTTTCATATAAATTATTCTTGTCCTCTGAGTGCACTTTGGTTGGTTTGTCATTAGTGCTACTTGACAACGCAAGCATCTGTATTTCTATTGCTCATATGGAAATGGATGAAGACTTTTTTTCTAAGAGATAAGACTATTTTTGTCTGACAGATGATAAAATGGACTGTGGCAATGTGTTTTGAACAGATAAGCACCCATTTTAAACCAACCAAGATGGTTGGCTGGTCTTTGCTGGTAGTGTTGACTACCTAAAAAGAGCTCAAAAACCTTCTAAAACCATCCTTAGGCTTGTTTAAGCTTTACCGATCACTGTTCTTAGAATAAGATCTAGTTTGAATTGCTACTGCCTCTTTAATTCCGCTCTGTCCTTCATTTAACCCCTCATTCTTTTTTCATTCAGACTAGAATTAATCATCATTAACTGCTATTTTTATCCTGGTGTGTGTCTGGGTTCGATGGGTTCTTTATATACAATGGAGGATTGCTTATGCATTGAATTGGAGAAGAAAGCTAACCTTGATCAGTAGCTACTGGATGCATTTCGGAAACAATAAAGAGCCACATACTGGATCCATGCTCTCCAGTGCTCATTTATACTCTCATATATTAAAACTTGTCGATTGTCACAAATGGTTCTCAATACGTGCCACGTCATATACAGGCACAGTCTCTCTCTTTGAGTGTTAAGGGAGTTATAAATGTCCTCTGTTCAAGTCAAGCATGAATCACACACTTACAATTTGCTGCAAGGCACATTGACTGTCGTCTCTTCACTTGCCATACACAAGTATACACATTATGATCAAGGACTCTCGTCTTAAAGGTGCAGTAAGCGATTTCTGAGAAACACTGTTGATATTTGAAATCAACCCAAACAAACACTCCCTTTCACTCTAAAAAAAATGCTGGGTTAAAAAGTTGGGTTGAAAATGGACAAACCCAGCGACTGGGTTGTTTTAACCCAGCGGTTGGTTTAAATGTTTGCCCACACTTTAAAAAATGCTGGGTTAAAAACAACCCAATTTGGGTTGAAAATGGACAAACCCAGCGATTGGGCTATTTTAACCCAGCGGTTGGGTTAAATGTTTGCCCAAAGTGCTGGGTAGTTTTATTTAACCATAACCATTTTTAAGTATTGTTTAAAAATTACTATATGGCTGGCTAAAAAAGGACCCAAAATAGGTGGGAAATCAAAAGGAGAACATTTATTAATAAGCAATTTAAAGGAATAGTTCACCCAAAAATGAAAATTTGAGGTTTATCTGCTTACCCCCAGGGCATCCAAGATTTAGGTGACTTTTTTTCTTCAGTAGAACACAAATGATGACTTTTAACTGCAACCATTGTCGTCTGTCAGTCAAATAATGGGAGTGAATAGGAACTCAATCAATAAGAGTCGAAAAAACTTGCTTAGACAAATCCAAATTAAACCCTGCGGCTCGTGACGACACATTGATATCTTAATACACGAAACGATCAGTTGCGAGAAACCGAACAGTATATAATTTTTTACCTCTAATACACCACTATGTCCAACTGCGTTCAGTACTCGCTTAGTGATGTCTGATCGTGCTCTGACAACGGCAGTAATGTCTTGCGCTTATACTTCAATGAGTGCTAGACATTACTTCCGTTGTCAGAGCAAGATCAGATTTGTCTATGCATGTTTTTTCGACTCTTATTGATCAAGTTCCCATTCACTCCCATTATTTGGCTGACAGACGGAAGCACTTGCAGTTAAAAATCATCATTTGTGTTCTACTGAAGAAAAAAAGTCACCTACATCTTGGATGTGCTGGGGGTAAGCAGATAAACCTCAAATTTTCATTTTTGGGTGAACTATCCCTTTAATAAATGTTTATTGTGTAATTATTATTCATTAAACTTATTAATAAATGTTCATTTATTAAACATACTAAACATAATGTTAATTTCCAAAATACTTTGGGTTCATTTTAAGCAAGCAATACAGTCATTTTTAAACAATAGTTGAGTTAAATTAAACTACCCAGCCGGTTGGGTCAAACATTTAACCCAACCACTGGGTTAAAACAACCCAATCGCTGGGTTTGTCCATTTTCAACTTGGGTTGTTTTTAACCCAGCATTTTTTAGAGTGCAACCTGCTGGGCAGTTTTATTTAACCCAACTATTAGGGCTGGACGATTAATCGAAACCAAAATTCAGAACCTCTAACCGACATAATTTTCCCATGTCGGTTACTTCGGTTTTTTTAATCCTGTTAAAGGGCACCTATTATGCAAAATTCACTTTTACATGGTGTTTGACCATAAATGTGTGTTGGCAGTGTGTGAGCAAAACCACCCTAGAATGAGAAAAATCCACCCAGTGTTTTTTTTACAATCTCAATAATTCATAAGCACTGTCTCAGAACGCCCTGTTCTAAGATTGCTCTCACTGTGACGTAGAATTGCGCTAAGCCCCACCCACATGGTTTGATTGACAATCTGGTTTTGGCATAGACCCCGCCGTCGGTGATCTGTCAACCATCCTCCATGTTTCAACGACAGCCGGTAATGTCTCCTAAGAAACATAAGTGTTCTGTTGTGGGATGTAATAATGAACATAGTAGTTTTCACTTACTTCCGACATCAGAGCCACTGAAATGGATTTGGATGGATTTTATTTTATTTACGAAGGAAAGGCGCCACTCAAAATTCCAAAATACGTTTATGTTTGCGCGAATCATTTTTTGACTGACTGTTTTGAGAACGAGGGTCAATTCAAAGCAGGTCTTGCTTCAAAGTTAATCCTCAAGTGTGGATCGTTGCCTACTGTTCGCGATCCAACGTCACCTCCAGAAGAAGTAAGTGTATTTAATGTTTTTTGAGCAAATAGTCATTTCAGTTGATGTCAGCCAATTCAATAACAAATGCGTCTAAAGTTGTTGTCGTCGTCGTAGAATGTCTGTGTATATAATTTAAACCTTGTTTGTATAGTGTGTATCTAACATACTTAGCGAACGTTATCACAGTATTTGTGTTTGTAGTTTCAAAAAAATTCTGCGAACGTTATCACAGTGTGTGTGTTTGTTGCACATCCACAATTGCAAAGGGGACGCGATTAAAACTATATAAGTACATAAATGTATCAAATAACCATTCAGAGACGTCCTGCTTCATTCTCAATTGTGTTTCTTCTGCCGGAGTCTCTCCGGTTCAAACATGTACGGCTGAATGCCATACAAAACAGCGGGTCTCTCATTCTCAGCCATTCTGCTTCTACCGACTGTTTATTGCCATAGGTATGCAAGTTACGCCCTCATCCAAAGGCAGGGCGGGGATATTCAGCTCATTTATATTTAAAGTGGTACACACCAAAACAGCTCTTTTTAAAACAGGCCCCAAAAATGACATTTTCAAATGGTTATAATAAATTAACTGTGGGGTATTTTGTGCTGAAACTTCACAAATACATTCTGGGGACACCCAAGACCAATATTACATCTTGTAAAAAGGGGCATAATAGGTGCCCTTTAATACTTCCCCATTAAAAACATACTATCGTGTAGCCATGTGAATCCGCCCCGTCCAGTCAGTGGCATGAAAACAACACGCAGGTGAACGCCGACTCGTAGAGTCAACACACAGAGACGGCGCTCGAGCGGTGAGCTTGCGTCTTCGCTAAACTTTGTCAGTTGTATGTGTTTTAAGGGTTGCCAGTTTGGACATTTAAGCGATTTAGACAATCGGATGTGTACCGTGATCCCGCAACTGCATTGTGGCACGAACACTATACAAACAGCAGCTGCACAAAACGTGAAGATCACACGCACAGAGAGGATCTCTAGTTGTCAGCGCTGTCCTGTGATTTATCGCTAAAGTAGCTTAGAAATTCCAAAGATATTATAGCATCTATTTTTCTACTTTTGAAGGAACTATTTACTAGGGAAGAGGATTAGGGCCAAGCAATAATAAAAAAATAAAACCATCTCGAGATTAAAGTTGTTAAATTTTGAGAAAAAAATCGTTAAATTTCAAGAAAAAAGTCGAGATAAAATGTTGAGAATGAAGTCATTAAATTATGAGAAAAAAAGTCATTAAATTACGAGAACAAATTCTCAACATTTTATCTCGACTTTTTTTCTCGAAATTTAACGACTTTTTTCTCATAATTTAACGAATTTGTTCTCAACCACAGGTTCACAATTAATAGAGAGACGGTATGACTAATTCACACACGCAATCGCTCTCATTACGTACTGATACTGTGCAATTTATCTTTATCTGATTTACAACGAGCAGAAATCTGTAAGAAATATTACAAACCATAGATAAAATAACTGCTGAAAGTGAGCTGTTATGTCAGATCACTCTTTCAATAGGAAAAAATATCCCACCTTTAATAGTCAAGTAAATTTACAGTATGAATCTTGTCAGTGATTTATAAGGGCAAAAAAAAAAAAAAATCGTTCATTAATCGTAATCGAGGTCAAATGTTCAGTTAATCAAGGTTTTGAGGTATTGTTTAAAAATTACTATATGGCTGGCTTAAAATGAACCCAAAATAGGTTGTAAATTAAAAATAAGACACATAATCACTAGAGGCAACGATAATAATCAAAAGGTGAACATTTATTAATAAGCAATTTAATAAATGTGCATTGTTTAACTTAACAATAAATATTAATTTATTAAACATATTAATAAATGTTAATTTCCGACATACTTTGGGTTCATTTTAAACAAGCAATAATTTTTAAACAATAGTTGAGTTAAATAAAACTACCCAGCAGGTTAGACAAACATTTAACCCAACCACTGGGTTACCAACATTTTTTAGAGTGTTCCTTCATTGCTCCGCTATGCAAGAGTGGATGTCTCTTTATCATAAATGAATTAATGCTTTGTGAAAAATAAAGCGAAGATGATGAATGAACGACAGAGAAGAACAAAAAATTAACATAAAGTACACAAGAGTATATAAAAGCAAGGGTTCGTTGTTAGTCGGCAGCAGCACACCAGCTCCAGACAAACAATGATGTGCAAAACTGTCCTGTTATTATAGTTAACATAACAACAACAGCATATCTTGGTTCTGTGAAACATAGCAAAACTAATGTTACTCATGTACGAGGCAGAAACAACGCAACCTCCATTTTCAGGCCTTCCCTCTTCCAACACTGGAAAGCTTTTTCTAATATTAACATGGGTCTCTTTTGTAATGTCTCTCAGCCATCTCTCTTTCTACAGTCTTTCTTCAAATCTCCCTCTTGCTCACTCTCTCTCCTCCCCCATCATGAGTGTATACGCCCCCTACTGCTGATTGGCTGCTCTGTCCAATCCACTTTCAATGGTGTTTCTCAGAAATCACTCACTGCACCTTTAATTCAGCTTCATGTTATGACTGTTGTAACCAAAGGGGGTGTCATATACCCCTCATATAGGTGTTGTTTGTGGATGTATATCTGAGAATCCCTGCAGATGTTCTTTATAACTAATTGTATTCAAAATCTTGTATTCAGAATCAAAATCTTATTATACAAAGAGATTTGTGGAGAAATAAAAGGAAATGTTTCCCCGAATGCTGAATGTATTTGGCTAAATCTGGTAAGTAGGACATAGTATAAGCTCAATTCATGAAAATGGATCAACAAATAGGCAGGCTAACAAAAGAACTGGTTCATTCAGAACTAGACTAATGCCTATGAAAGACCCTTTAGACAAATACTATGAGTCATTCACACATATGCTTTTCATATCTACATTACATCCAACAGTGCATATGTACATTTCCCTGTGAATTTTGCATATTTTAAACATAAAAACAAAACAATTACAATCTAAGCAAGGATATATGTGCATTTGGCCAGTCTCCCTCTCATCTATTTGCTCTCTATCTGACCCTGTGTCTGATCTGTATGATGTGTACTGGATCTCATATCCCTGGAGAAAACAGTGAAACCAACACACGCGCGCACACCCAAGGCACATCGGACCACAGGAAAACCAATCCATCATCCTGCGTGTGAGGAAGACAGGATCCAGTGCAGGTGTTCAGAGCACTTATGCCTTTTAGTGATCAGGTTTCAGTCAATACTGTGTCCCTCTCATTTGGGCTGGACAATCCAATAGCATTTTCACTATTATGCCATATTTTCCATTCTTGCAGTCAGCAGGTGTTTAAACAACATTAGCTGATACATGAAGCAAACTCAGAATGTTTCATATGATTCTGTTGAATGGTGAGGGCATAATACATGGGTCAGTGACAAATAATTGCTGTAGGTCTAAGGAAATGTTTTTGGAAATACTTAAAGTCCTCCTGTAGTCAATAATTTTATCCCTTAAAACTCATCTTTGATCACCAAAATTATTTTTTCCCCTGTAAAAAAAAATATCTTAATGCCTTAAAATAGCTTGAATGTAACTCTACACCCTTGCCTCATTTAGTATTCACGGATCTATGAATATGCTAATTAGCCCCGCCTCCATTCGCTCGCGCCAGCTCAGAGATGAACACGCTCAACTTACTGAGGTAAACGCTGCACAAATGGTTTTGCTCTTTACAACGTCGGACACATAACGTTAATTAAAATAATTAGCCTTTTGCTTGACTACATTATCAAACAGCTAATAATGTGTTGCTAATGTTACACAAACCATGTTCCCGTTCGCATGTCAGAGTCAGACAGCTGCTGCCTTCTAACTCTCATTAACCTTACAAACGCTTTGATCAACTCACAACGTCAGTGAAAAATAGTTCATCATAACATCTTAATATAAATCATGCACTCACCATATTGCTAAATCTACACTATTTTTCATATCAACAGAAAAACATACCGCTATGTGGCTTCTCTCGAGACTCCCCTGCTCTTTCGTTGCAGAGTTCGTTGTTAACGATATGCTAAAGCACGCCGGCACCTTGACGTGATTGGTTACAAGCAGGGTTGCCAGGTTTTCACAACAAAACCCGCCCAATGCTCCTCAAAACTAGCCCAATAGCATTCCAGGGGGGTCCCACAATAAAAATCGCATAATTCGCATTCCATGGATTAAATATAGCGTTATTTTGGGTCGATTCAACCCGCGGACATAAAAACAACCAGTGGCAACAGTGTAAAAGTAGCCCAATTCCGCGGGAAAAACGCGGACTTGGCAACACTGGTTACAAGGTAGTTTGTGACGTCACAAACACCAGCGATTCCAAACCGCGGGTTTTTTTAACTGCAGAAAATATGGTGCGTTCAAAGGTGCGTTCACGCGGCCTCGTAATTCCTGTAGTTACGAGATTCCTGCTTGTAAAAAGCATTCACGTCCTCGTAGAGCTCGTAATTACAGCTTGTAAGATGGGAGTTTTCTGAAAGCTCCCACATGTACCACGTGGCCGCTGTACCACCTGACCGCTGTAGATTCATTTAGGCGTTGATAGTGGTGCCATGGAAACGCATAATTCCCAGTCCAAGGACCAAAAGGACGTGAACAGCTCCGAATTTAATGTCACGTGTTGTCATTTCAAGAATCCGGTAAATACGAGGTGACGTGAACGCAACATAAGTCCTCCTGGGAAGTTCGTATTTATGAGGTGGGAAGTCACTTCGTCGGAGTATGATGGCGGTGTGCCTTCTCTAAATTAATTACACAAAATAACAACACTTCTGCTTCTAGAAAATGTAGAGCAAAGAATGTGCATTAGTTGTATGTTGCTTTTTTATGTTTTTTAATTAATTTATGAAGCCATTGTAAACTTTATTGTTACATATTACATTTTACATTGCGTTGCTATCGTATTTTTTGCTGGTAATCAGCTTACTTCGTTGTAAATAGAAAAGCCTGACAATGTCACTGCTAAATACCTGTAAGTATTGTGGTATTTCACTGTTTCTGACTGACACGCCCCCAACTCGTACAGATCGGAGCTTAAAGAAAATTACGAGCTTCCCACTGGTATTTACGACATTGTGGTGGCGTTCATGTCGGTTCTGCTTATAGCCTAAATACGATCTTTCCGACATGACTTGAACGCACCAATATTCAGACATATGAATTTGCACATGGTTCGTCTTAAAACATATTAAAAACACCACATAGACATATAACAACATTAACATGATTTTCACCTCAGGCGATATATATATATATATATATATATATATATATATATATATATATATATATATATATATATATATATATATATATATATATATATATAAATATATTTATATATATATATATATATTTTTTTTTTTTTTTTATATATGTTCCTCAATCAAATTTAGACAAAATAGGCTAATCATAATTTTAAGATGTTTTTCGAGGTAAAAGTATTTTATCCCATTTGACCAAAACAAAATTAGCCTTTTCATAAAAGGTAAAAATGTGTGTGGGTTTTTTTTATGACCTAAAGGGGTTCTCTGTGAAATGCGCGTTTTATCAGGGTTTTTTTTTATTTTTTTTTAACTTAACTACAAAATGGCTTCCCGCATCTTGTTTACACAAAACAGATTTAATTTTTTGGAAGTTTTTTAAATATTAATATATTATTTGCATTACTTGGTATTAAAAAAAAATAAAAAATAAATAAAACAGGCTATGACAAACTACTTTTCCCAGCATTTGTTTTTCTCTAAAAAAAAGCCACACAATGTGTTTATATTATTTTTAATTAATTAATTAACAGATATGCGTTTGATCATGGCAACGTTTGAATTTAGATTCCCAATACAAGGCCTGAGATCTCTAAAAAAGAGAGAGTGATAGCCGTAATAGTATATTTCATCAACCTTTCATAGAGTCTATTTCAAAACAATTGTCATTTTATCCTGCTGCATAGGCAACATTTCTCTAAACCGAAAGCACCTTCACCGCCATCAATCTGTCTGTACTATTCGCCATTCTGTTATGCTCTACACATGACAGATCCAGCTACACATCTGAGGGATGCGCATTTGGTGCTCTCATTTTCCACTATTCAACCGAACACCGCCATTTAACGATCCAGCTGGAGATGAGAGCCAGCTGCATTCATGTTAAAAGCACGGGCACTTCCTGGGCAGATCATTTCACCACCTGGAGCTTTACGCAATGGAATATGATGCTCTGGTGATCAATCACAGGGGTGAGGCTTTGCCAAAACGCATTGATTAAGCTCATTTTCAGAGGTAGAAGGAAGAGTTTTGAACACATCGTTTCAGCTGTATTTTCATTATAGATATATAGCTAATATTCCGAGTGGAATAAAATAAAACCGCAATGGTCTGTCGACAGAACCCTGCGTAAATCCTCAAACGTCCGTGCAGAATAAGGGCGTTCCTGTGCTGGACCATCTTTACACCCGTGCATCAAGCTTTTTTTGTGTGTGTGTTAGTCTGGTACTCGTGCCACATATTTATAATTTAAACAACATGCAATGGGAATAAAACATATTCATGTCATGCTCCACTGATGCACAATGCGCATCCGCAACATCCCCAGAGTAATGTCCTCCCCGTTCAGCACAATGGCAGGGAAACAACCAGCCGCATCCAGGGGGAACTGAACGCTGAGGAACGCTTATGACACATGCAACGGCAAGGAACCATAAAAGAGCACGTACATATGGTTGAACATTAAACCTCAGTAGTCGAGGAGCATTAACATTATGATCTTACTTTCGCCAACGACCGCCTTTAATCCAATTGGTGCCATGATGCTCCTGAGTGTTCGCCCGTGTGCTGTATCTTCTCCTCCCTCTCCTCCTCTTGCTGTCTCTGGCAGAGCGGTGCTGCGCACTCACAGCAGCTGACTGCGGAGATTCGTCACTGCGTAAGCGCCCCTCCCTCACGTGGGCTCGTGTTTGCCAAACGCTGAGGGCGCAGACACAGAATCACATTCACAAGTGAATTCTTTCTTGATTTCAGTTTTTGTTTTCATGCAATGATCAATGGAGGTTGTAAAATATCCTTGCATCTTTTCTATGGTATTCACTGTTGGCTGCTGCGTGACAAAAAGAGAAGAGAAGCCACTGATGGTTTAATATTTTACACTGACTTTTAATTTTACCAACAAACAAAGCAGTTTAGTTTACTTCATTAAATTGAAAATATAAATTGGTAAATTACTAATTAAAGACATGCTATTACTTTACCAATGCAAATAAAAATAATTAATTATCGTACAGTAGGTAGCTATCACACGTGTGATCATCTTGCTGGATCTAGTGCTGCATTTTAGTGAGTTGAACATATTTTGACCGCATGAGGGCGCTAAATATCTTCTAAACATGAACCATTCCACTTCATTTCAGTGTTATAAAGACAGTTATTGGGAATAATCAAAATAATTATTTTAATATGTGACCCTGGACCACAAAACCAGTTTTTTTTGGGTCAGTTTGTTTTTAAATTGAGACTTATACATCAGCTGAGTAAATAAGCTTTTCACTGATGTATGGTTTGTTAGGATAGGGTAATATTTGGCCGAGATACAACTGTTTGAAAATCTGGAATCTGAGGGTGCAAAAAAAAAAAAAAAAAAAAAAAAAATATTGAGAAAATCGCCTTTAAAGTTGTCCAAATTAAGTTCTTAGCATTGCATATCCACTCGCAAAAAAAAAAAAAAAAAAAAAAAATTATATATATATTTATGGTAGGAAATTTACAAAATATCTTCATGGAACATGATCTTTACTTAACATTCAAATGATTTTTGGCATAAAAGAAAAATCGATAATTTTGACCCATACAATGCATTGTTGACTATTGCTACAAATATATCTGTGCGACTTATGACTGGTTTTGTGGTCCAGGGTCACATATATAATTATTTTTTACATACTAAAATAATATTATATTACAGTCATATTGTTTATTTTATAAATTATATTATTTAATAAAAAAAAATGTTTTTATAAAATATAATTAGCTATATTAAAAATATAGGCTATTTTTATATCAATATATCTACATATTTTCATAATGTAATCATATTAAATCATAATATTTTATGTAAGTTTTTATGACATTTTTTTAATAATATTTTAAACTTTTTAGGAACTTATTTTATCTGAGATGAAAAACTATAAAATAATATTATATGTCAATATATTTAATTAAATTATAGTATTTTATAAAAGTATTATTTTTAATAATAATATTTAAACTGCGCTTTTCAGAAAATTATATATTAAGGAAATTATATATTAAAGAAATTATATATTATATTATATTATATTATATTATATTATTTTATATATTCAGGAAATTATATATTATATATATTATATGTTATATTAAACTTATGTGCCAAACTATAAAACAATACTATTATTATTATTATTATTATTAATAAATACATTTGTTTATTTATTTTTAATTAGGCCTATATATAAAATGTAGGCTATTATTATTATTATTAACAATTATGTATGAAATAAATACATTATTATATCTTAATAAAATTATAAAATATAATTTTGCCCTTTCTTCACTTTCACTTGAAAGCAGAGCAAGCCTAAAACAGATTCAGTGGTCATTTCAAAACTAAGACAGGTACCAGGCAATTTCCAATCCTATTTAATAAATAAATAAATCAAGCAAAGCCCATCATAAAACAAAAGCTGTAGTCTATGCAATTCCCTGATCATATCAGACGCTTGATCTATAATCAGCTGTGATTAAAAAAACAACAGAAGGTTTGTTGTGAAGTTGGGTGTGTCCGTCTGTGTAAACCACACCCTCTGAATGTCACTCATTTGACTGAACAAGTTTAAATGAGTCTTGTTTCTCACACAGAGGGCGTCACACACACAGCCACTGAAGTCACGTCAATGCACAATGAACGCAACGCTCTGAGGTGTCCAGGGATGGTTAATTTGGAAGACACTTTTCTGTAGCGTTTCTTAAGTTTCGGATACAAAGGAACTTTCCTCAATATCTGTGATTGTCATTTAAATCGCCATCATGGGTGATGTGATTTCTACCAACCTGGACGAAGGCAAGCGGGAGAAGATTACAGGTAAACCGCGTTTGTGTTACTTTTAAAAGGGATGAAGCAATTTTCAGTACAATACTTTAAACTTATATGCTTATAGTGAACGTGCATGGGCACAATAATCACAGTTGTTTAAGAAAGCCTATTGCGTAAAACAAAGAAAACTTTGACGCGTTCGCGAGACGCGTTTTTCCACTTGGAAATCAAAGCGCTGTCTGTCTTCATTTACTCATCATTTACTGTCAGTTCATAACTTTCAGCCTAACTCGTTTTATGTTCCACGGAAAGAATAGAGAAAGTCATACAGGATTGTGCAAGAACATGAGGGTGAGTAAATGATGACAGAATTGTATTTGACACGGCGTCTTAAAAACGCAACGCAACGCAACACACAGCGCACATGTTTATTGACCAACAATTAAAAAATAACGCAAACGGAATGTAAGAACGAGTGTCTAAACGCCCTCTATGATTCAAGTATGCACATGCAGTGCAGTTAATGACATTCTGAGGCAATAGTGAGTAGTTTGTCTTAAAAAAAAACGTTTGTTTTGAGTCGACTTTTTCCATACACTTTTATTAGCGTTTAACTCTTTGGCAAAAACCGTTTTTCCTCTTTGCCAGCTTCACTCAGGTTTTCTGGGTGATTAATAGTATCCCCTGACCCTTTTAATAGTAGTTTTGTGTCCACAAATAATATTGTCTGCCATAACTCAAATATAATAATAAAAAAAATGTTCTCATGAAGCTTCTCAAAGAGTATTTTGGCTGCATTATGGTTCCTCTAGTTGGTTTAGAGAACTGGTAAATATCCTCTACCTGTAGAGACATGCTCTCATAACCATATATTAGTTCCTCTCCCAAGCATGATGGGGACATAATCACGTTCTTTAAAATAAATATGCTTTTCTCATTTAAGTGTTTTATTTAAAGAGGTTTGGAATACCGCAATTATGTTTACAACATTTGCTTTTGTTTAACAAGGCTTTGAGAGATTTTCTAGAAACTTCCAGGAACATTTCATAGATATCCTTGCTACCAAACTGACACTTGGGAAAGGAAACGTTACCAGTCCATAATTTGTGACGTCAGTGGTGGTTACTTTGCATTGGAGCTGTGTCTTATCTTTTTCCCTCATGTCAATCATAGAAAGGATCTCTGGGTGAAAACACTTGATAAACATAGATTGAGTTTAGAACAACTTTAGTTGTGGAAAAAAAATGTTTCAGTGAAACGAACCTTTTGAAACAATATCCGAAAGTTATTATGGGAAAACAAAAGCTCTTTTGCCTGTGACTGGAAATATTGGATCATTACAACCTTGTATGTACACACACACACACACACACACACACACACACACACACACACACACACACACACACACACACACACACACACACACACACACACACTCTTAGAACAAGTCAGGACTGGTTAACAAGTACAGGTTTCATTGTGTGTGTTTGAAGTACCAGTCTAGATCTTTCATTGATGATAGGCTTGAGTCACTTGAGGAGTTGCCACTTCATGAAATAATTGACTCGTTATAAGCTCATTTCTGAGAAGTATTTCAGTGAGATCAATGCAGGTGGATATCATGCAGATGCTTGTGCTGATGCCATAAAATGCTATCTGCTGACTCAGCCTTCCTGAAATTCCACTGCTCTGAAATTAACTGTGGGATGATGTTTGGTCTTCAGAAGACAAAAGGCCACCCCCATAGACTCTCCCTTTATGAAGCCCGGAGCAGTTATGAAGATGTTTGTGGTAGATGGACAGGAGGTCAGCAGGTTAATGGGAGGTTTGCACACAGGAAATTCCTCTTTAGACCTCCCTCATGAACTATTTGACTAATAGGGCTAGATTTTTTTTGAGAGAGAGTGAGATCAAGTATGAACATGTTTTTGAGTAATAGGGAGGATCTTCTCAAGGTGTCCTCATACATCTGCCTCCCCCTTGTCTTTCCCTCCCTCTGTCAATTTCATGGACAGTGCAGGGTTCATTTGCTGACTGTGCATGCGGGAGGGGATGTTTGTCAGCTTTTGGTTTTTATGGTTTCTATGGTGAAATGGATAGATTGCTTATTGGACTTGTAGAGGTCAGCAGTGAGGTAAAAAGATCTAACTGGCTAACAGTTGAAGTTTTGTCAAAAAGAATGACTTATGGTAGTCTTCGTAGCATCAATAAGAATGGGAATTATAAACCAATCAATGTTTTTTCATCGTTTTTCAGCAAAGGTGTCTGAATTATTAATCTTCCTTTTTTATTTTTTTATTTTTTATATTTATTTTTCTCTAAACTTTTCCACAGACTAGAAAACCACTGCCCTACTGTGTTTTAGCATGCCCCGAGTGGAACCCATCTTAAAATGTGGTGATTGACGTGATGTGCACAATGGCATTCAATTTCAGTGTTTATGTAGATAACATAGTTTTCCTGTGAATCGACGCCGGCACCTGTTCCACCTGTGCTGAACGAGCGTCTAAAAACACTTTCTGTAAATATACATGTGAATGAATACTGTGGAATAGTCAACACTGAGCCAAAGCAAACCGAGTCTACAAGTTATTCTAGTTTAATACAATAGCGGGTCTGCTAGAGAACGGTCTGCCCTCACAGACACGCCGGCTGCTGCATTCTTGCAAACACAACAACATGCTTTTCATGTTCAAATGTCCTGTAACAAGAAGCTTCTAATCTGATGGAGGTGTAAGTGGAGAGATTCTTCCCTGTGGAGACCTAGGCCATGATACAGTAAACGGAAATACCCAGAAGGCCATGTGTACTTTAAATGCAGCTGACATCAGATGTGGCCGCCTTCCTTTTTCCGTCCTTGTCAGGATGTTCCTTCCTGTTCTTATGGAAGCATCTCCATTCAGTTACATGCAAACACATGCTAGCTTTCATCCCAGTACAGTGCCTCAAGTGATTGATTTAACATGTTAATGTTAAATGCAAAGGATATTGTTTGCTGTTAAACTAGACCAAGATACTTTGAATATGGCATTCAAATGTGATCGCCTCTGATCATGCATCACCTTTTCCATTTATTGGCCTCTTTATATAAGCAAATTATTCTTAATAGCACCATCTTCTTTTCATAAAGCTTTGATAAGCCTGCAGGCGCAGGTCTTTACATTTTTAATGTGTATTTTCACACTGTGTCCATGTGTGTATTTCCACACTTGACTGTTTTTGCAACTCTTTCTCTCTTTATCAAGAATGCCCTTTAATTGTTGACCTCCTTTTGTGTTCTAACCCTATTGAATTTCTGGAAAGCGTGGATCAGCATTTTCGCAGATAAAATGCTTTCCTGTAGCTCAGTGGTTAGAGCATAGCACTAGCAATGCCATGGTCATGGGTTCGATCCCAGGGATTGCACATACTCAAATACAAAAAAATGTATAGTTTAATGCAATGTAAGTCGCTTTGGATAAAAGCGTCTGCCAAATGCATAAATGTAAATGTAAATGTAAAATATATTTTAAAAAAAACTGTGAAGATGTTGTAACAGAATACATGGTGAGGGTTGCACAGTTTAATAAAAAAAAATGGCAGTGTATTGTATAAATTATTTTGAATTTTTTTAAACTATTTTATTAATTTAAATTATTACATTATTTTTCAAAAAATAGAACGTAGGCCTATTGAAATTATATATGATTATTATTATTATTATTATTATCATTATAACAACCATATTTTATAAGTAGGACAATATTAGACTTTGAAGCATGCACGTTGTAAAAAAATTGCAGCCTTTTGTGGTTTAATAAGCACACATGACCATATCATGATTTCTAGGG
This sequence comes from Chanodichthys erythropterus, assembly GCF_024489055.1. Taxonomy (NCBI): domain Eukaryota; kingdom Metazoa; phylum Chordata; class Actinopteri; order Cypriniformes; family Xenocyprididae; genus Chanodichthys; species Chanodichthys erythropterus. Next base: position 16,446,671 of record NC_090242.1, on the reverse strand, counting down.
CTGTAACCACCATAGACATTAAGAGGGACAAGTCCCCCCAATATTGTCCCCACAGTATTTGAAATTCTTGCATGCTTTGCTGCACTCAATTATGCAGTGCTCTGTATGTTGTTAGGATGACATAAAGGTTTAAAAGTTACATTTTTAGTGATGGTCGGCCTCAGCAGTCTAACAATGTCAAAATGATGGAGATGACCAATCAAATCAAAGCAGGTGGGGTTTATTGTTCACAGAGGCAGAGCATGAATTCCATCATGTGAAGCGTCAGTTTAACGTTGAAAAAGAGTGAGGTAAGCTGTAAATAGCGTAAAATTTAAAGTTATTAAATGTTTAAAGTTCACCCAAAAAAGAAATATCTGTCATCAGTTACTCACCCTCATGTCGTTAAAAACCCGTAGGACCTTTGTTCATCTTTGGAACACAAATTAATATATTTTGATGAAATCCAAGAGTTTACTGGAGCCGGCCAATAATGAGCCAGTGTTCAGACGTAAACACAAAAGCTCTGTAACGAAAATAGTGCATGAGAATGACGGGGACAGACAAATTTGTTAAATAAAGTCATTATTTTTTTGTTTTTGCGCGCAAAAAGTATTCTTATCGCTTCATAATATTAAGGTTGAACCACTGTAGTCACATTGACTATTTTAACAAACTTTTCTGGACCTTGAATCTGGTCATATCTTAATTTGTGTTCCGAAAATGAATAAAGGTCTTACGGGTTTGGAACGACATGAGGCTGAGTAATTAATGACAGAATTTTCATTTTTGGGTGAACTAACCCTTTAATGCATGTTTTGCGATAGGAATTTATTAGAACTGCCTCTACACTACATGAGTTTAAAGCAAAACTCAAAACCCATTTTTTTTTCTCTGGCTTTTAATTGTCGTTGATGTGTGCTGTGTCTGGTTTGTTTTGCGCTGTAGTTTATGGTGTACATGGTGTTAGTTTGTTATACTGTACAGCACCCCTGGTCAACAATTGTTTTTTTTTTTATTGGTGCTATATAAATAAAGCTGAGTTGAGTTAAATATGCATTTACGTGATTCATGTAATTCCCAACTGAGTGTGACGAGACACTTTTAAGTTTTCAACATATATTAGGCATACAAATAAAAGTACATGTGTGCATATTTTAAATGCAAATTATTGCAAATATTATTTGCAAATAGATCAAAAATGATCATTTCTCAGATGTGGAATTTCCTTCACTGTTCTGTTTATGCTTTATAAAAAGCATAAACAGAACAGTGTTTAAGACATGGTTACCACCTTGTCTCAAACACACACACAGGCATAGGCTAATGATGTGTGGTGGCAGTGAACCATCACATTGTATTTCACACTCTAATCCTAGTCAACTAAAAATGTTGGATCAAGTTACAGCTGTTTATGGGTTTTTCTGTGTGTGTGTGTTTGCATCTTTGTTGTTTTCTTGCTTAATTGCTGTTGGGGACAATTCACAAACTAAAAGACTAAACTAACTCAACAGGTTTATAACATTTTGTGATTGTTAAATGTTTATGCTACCATTTCACCCAAATAAACCTCCAACAAATTCAAACTGCAATTTACAGTAATCTTTGCAGCTGTAAGGTGATCATTTCTTTCCTCTGCTGCGGTCCTGCTTAAAATCTAACATTCTCGTGTGTCTGTTCCAACCTAGCCCACACCAGTGCCGTGATGGCAGAGTTTGGGAGGTTTTATGAGCAGCAGTACGCCGTGGCTTTGTTCAACAGTGTTCGCTTTGAGATTGAAGGAGGAGGGAGTATCCAGACACAGCTACTACATAGAAAGGTAAAGTCCCCCATATTTCCATGAATTTCACCTTTACATCTGTCCAGAGATGTAGATACCAGAGGGAAAAAGGCATGGTGAAGAAAAGCCCAGCTGAGGTTAAAATGAGATAAGAAATAAGTCTCCTTGCCCCCCCATAACAAAAGCACAAACACACAAAGGCACATAAAGACTTCAGTCGCCATTCCACCAACTGATGAGTCAAAGGATCTTAAGTTCTGGCTTTCTAATGCCCATTTTTCTATCAAATTTATGCTGGTGCTCGTGCCAGCCCACATTTCCACTGACTTGAGAGATGAACAATGACATAACTAACAACATAACCAGGTCACAAATGAACTTTGAACATTACTGTCTTTTAATTGTTGATGCAGCTGTCAAGAGCATAGCAATCAATTCACATAAGTAATATTAGTAATTATATATTTTATTTAGATAGACGGGGGAAACATTAATATGGCTGGATGTCCATTAACTGATTATGTATCGCTGCCATGAGCATTCCAAGTGTAGACGAGTTGTTGTTTTAAAGGGGTGGTTTATTATGATTTCACTTTTTTAACTTTAGTGAGTGTGTAATGTTGCTGTTAGAGCACAAACATCTGCAAAGTTAGGATGTTCAAAGTTCAATGCAAAGGGAGATATATTCTTTTAAAGAATTCTCAGTTTAAAGACTACAACAAATGGCTGAGCTTCTTCCCGGGTTGGTGACCTCACTAACCCTAAAATTTATATAAATCCCACCCCCGATAACATGCAACAAAGAGTGTGAGGCCATGTTATTGCAATACAGTATGTAACACAAATGCAATAGCGTGTCAAAAAAGCAAGATAATAACATGACAAGTTATAACTGTATTTAAACTAAACTATACCTGTTATATCTTCATGCAGCATATATTCTCTGGCACTGTAGGCATCTTACAACAGTTCCCACATGAGCGATTTGGATTATCATGATGGAATATGTTTATCAATGACTTTAAGATAGTTAACTCCACATCAGATACATAAATTCATCAACTAACCATTCAAAAACATCCTGTTGCTATATGTTGTCACTTCTTCTTGAGTCTCTCCATCATTGTCCGACTCCGTTTTGAACATAAAAGGCTAAACAGTTTCTAACATTTTCAGTGAGTCTGAGGTAATCAGAGCTGCTAACAAGAGCTCTTGAAACTCCGCCCTCTTCTAGAGAGCAGCAGCTCATTTGAATTTAAAGGGACACACAAAAACAGCGTTTTTGCTCACCCTCAAAAAGTGACAAATTTAACATGCTATAAAAAATTATCTGTGCAGTATTTTGAGCTAAAACTTCACATACACTCAGAGTCATTTTACTTCTTGTAAAAGTGGCATTATATGACGCCTTTGGGGGAAAAAAAAACCTTTACTTGTTGTGGATATTATCCCACCCACCTGGCCCTAATTATTTCTGGTTTGAGACCAGCAGGCCTAAGGAGACTAAACCAGCTTTTCTGCAGTAGAAAATGTCAAACGGTTCAAAGTTTGTGATCTGGAATTGGGCTTGAGAGATGATGATCCGAAGAAAGCGAAGTCCCTCTGTTGTCTCAGTTACCTTAACTAATGTGTAGAAAGTTAAAAACCCAGTCAGCAGCCTTCAATTTTGAACATTTTCCTTTCTCTTTCGTCTCAAAATTCCCTACGTCTCCAATTATCAGTTGTCCATGAAGTCATTTGATCTCAACTCAAGACAGAAATCTAGACTATGGCCAAGAAAAACACTTCTCAAAAATTGTGCACAATCATTTTTGAAGTCCCTCAATTGTTATGAGCCAAGACAGCTGGACTTGAAAATATTTGTCTATTTATTTAAACTTGGTTTCAAAGATTAACCGATTAACCACGTTCAAAGGCATGTTCACTTACTAGTGGTAAATTCAGCATCCATTAGCAGAAAGATGTGGCTTTGATTGTAGACATAACACAACCTTGAATGTCTTTTATGTATCAGTTGCTCCACCCATTTCTTCTTTTAGGCTAAATCACTCAGATCAATGTTATATAAACACATCTTGAGCTAGCCTCTTTGTTATTCCAGACTGTTGGGAGTGTTTCATGTTGGTCTTCTAAACACCATTCATTGATTTGTTTAGTCATGCTTTCATCTTGTACAATGATTTTGATTCACATTCATTTAAAATATGTTTGTTCCCACCACAGGACCCTCTGAAGAACAAGTCCATCTTCTCCGGAGGTCTATTTCAGTATCTGGAAGAGAGCAAGAAATGGAGAAGTCGCTTTTTGTACGTGGGAGACTCCTACAACATCAGCTTGTATGAGAGCAAAGCGGTGAGTGTAAACTGCTGAGTGTTTGTTTTTTTTTGTTTTTCTTTTCTCACTGCAAACACACCCAGCTCTGATAATTAAATGTAAACAAAGGAAAAATGGTCTGAATGTTAATCTTGCATTATTGGACCTCACTTTAATGTATTGTTGTTAGTGGACTTGTATGTCATTTCCCCAGCTGCAGAGTGATTCTGAACTGTCTGTTCCCTCCACAGGCACATGATCGAGGTCTACACTCCAAAGGGGTCATTAACTGTGCCGGTTACAGAGCCCTAACCTCTATGGAGGAATACCTGGGGCTTCTCAACAATAGCCTGAGTGGTGAGAAATTAAATATGATAAATAAATAAAATGATACAAAAAAAGTAGCATGTTTAGAAAGTCCTATCGGAATCCTAAAAGTTTCTAATGGGAATATAGTGCAACATTATATTAATGAAGTCCAACTTAAAACATAAAAAAAATTGTATTTATTATTATTATTATTATTACAAAATGATTTATTTATAAGAAAGTTTAGTAACACATAATTTAAAGTCTTTATGTATAATGCATATAAAGGTATTAATAATGTATGTTACAGTGATCTATATCATTTCAGAAATAATTGTAACCAAAGTTAAAATGCTTTAAAATAGTTGCAGATTCCTTGTTACATCTGAAATTGATTGTTTGTCGTGTTTTCATCTAAAGTAGTAACAATAAATGGATAGTCTAATCAGTGTAATTTGAAATCATTTGTGTTCATCTTCTTGTATTGTCTGTTGTTTTAGATGCAAAGGCCAAAGTGGCTAGTGCCCCATTTCTGAAGTGCCCCACACAATTTCCCATCATCCTGTGGCATCCATATGCCCGTCATCACTACTTCTGTGTGATGACAGAGAAAGAACAGACAAAGTGGCATGCCGTCTTCCAGGACTGTGTGAGACACACCAACAATGGTGAGTCACAGTCACAAACAGTGACCAAACAAAGTCGTACTGTTCTTAAATTTACACCATGTTTGTTTTGTTAGTGTATCTGCTTTGCTGAGTTTAAAAAGACCTATCTTGTCTACTTTATTCATCTACTGTATATCACATTCGTAGGAAATGGTGGTTCCCGTGTTAATGTTCCTTCCTTGTTTTGTGCTCACTAAAGAATCACAATGTCATGAGAATGTTGCTGTAGTTTGTCAGGGAAAAGTAAAGCTGCTGGAGAAGTAGATTTTGCCAGGTCAACTACTTTCCTGTGCCCCAAAATAACTTTAAAACCGATTAAAACAACATTTGCTGCGTAATCGGTTGTTTCTGATTTACTTCACAGTGAGAGATGAATCAACAGCAGTGAATCCCTGTCACTCAAGCATAGTCTAGAGAGAGTTTCTAGCTAAATGTTTTTAGAAATCCCTGCATGCTTTTGTAAAAATTCACAATATATTACCTTCAGCTCCACCCTCACAAATCACCTGTCTTCTGGCTCATTGTCATATTTCAAATCACACAACAGGGTGTGTGTCTATGTGTTTGTGAGGGGGGGGGAAAGGTTGTCACAGGTTGAAATGTTGAATGCCTTTGAAATTACTTTAAGGTGTGGAGGATGTTCCTTTTGTAATTTTAACTGATGTTAAATATCCCATGCAAGAACTGTGAACTTAATAGTCCTTATTATGTGTTTTTAATTCATCATTAATGCATTGATGTCTTCTAGGAATTCATAGAATAGCATAGAAATGGAATGCATAGAAATTCAGTTAGAAAATGGTTTAACCAAGTCAAATTAAATAGAAAGTATGACTTAGTTTTATAAACTAGCATTCATTTGAGGTTGGATTAAGATAATATTTTTATTCAGCAAGATGCATTAAATTGATGAAAAATGACAGTAAAGACTTTTGTAATGTTACAAAAGTTTTCTGTTTCAAATAAATGCTGTTCTTTTGAACTTTCTAGAAATCAAAGAATACTGAAAAAATGTATCGGCCTTTCCACAAAATAATATCATAATGAGAAGAAATGTTTCTTGCATACCAAATCAGCATATTAGAATGATTTCTGAAGGATCATGTGACACTGAAGACTGTAGTAAAACTCGGATCCAAATAAAATTCAGCTTCGCCATCACAGGAAAAAATGACAATTTAAAATATTTTAGAATATAAAACAGTTCTTTTAAAGCGGTAGTTCAGCCAAAAATGAAAATACTTTCATCATTTATTGGTTAATAGGTTGTTCAAAACCTGTATAAATTTCTTTGTTCTGCTGAACACAAATGAAGATATTTGGGAGAATGTTTGTAACCAAGCAGATCCTGCCCAAGATCTGCTTCGTTACAAATATGCCTCCAAATATCTTCCTTTGTGTTCAGCAGAACAAAGAAATTTATACAGGTTTCGAACAACTTGAGGGTGACACAATTTTCATTTTTGGGCGAACGATCCCTTTAAATTGTAACAATATTTCATAATATCACTGGCTGTTTTACTTTTTGATCAAATAAATGCAGAATTGGTGAGCAGAAGAGACTTCATTCAAAAACATTTTTAAAAATCTTACCGGCCCCAAAGTTTTGAATGGAATATTGGTTGGTGTGAACCAAAAAAGTTTAAATCGAAAATGTTAAGAGTGCCTAAAGAATGTCACACTGTAGATGTTGCAAAATTAATAAAAGGAGGAATTGTATTTATTGGCTGCTATCAGAATTGCACAACTTGCAGAACCGCATAGCTCCAACATGTTGCCAGTCGTTGACTGCTAACTGAACATCTTCTGACCAAATGTCAACACCTTCCCATAATGCCCTAAGGTAGATCAGAGCCACTCTCAGTTGGGCTTGTCAAGACATGACAGCAAATTACTAGCTTTGTGGATCATAAATGATAATGACATAAGGTTTCAAAACCAGATACCATACAATTTACACAGATATATAACATCAAATACCCCTTGGTATCTCCCTGAGATGTGTTGAGAGACTGCTATGCTGAATGTGATTTAGAGGTGTGTCGTATAAACCGTAAAGCTATGTTGCTCATGGCCTGACCTGAAGAGGCATATAAGAATCAAATGTTTTTTGCATTCCTTCTCACTTGTCTGACTGAGGAGAGCAGGGAGGTCTGGGTTTCCTCAAAGTGGACAGAGAATGATCTTGTTAACTTGAGTTTTGAAATAATTCATTAGCCAGGGGCTGCATGCAGTGACCTTCCTGCTGCATTACCTGTAGAAATAATGCAAACCATTTTACTTCTATATTGTAACATGTTTCATGTTTGTAACATGAACAGGAGGAAGAAAATGTTGGGTGGGGCTTGATTTTATCCATTATGAATTGATTCTGAAAAGTGTTTTTTTTTTTCATTTTGAAGATTAAAAGGCAAGTTTTACCATGAGCATCTTGGTTTAAAATGTTAATGCTTCTTTTTGATGTATTTAAATTTAAACTGTACTATTGACAAGGAGATGGATGGATGGATGGATGGATGGCTGGATGGCTGGATGGATGGATGGATGGATGGATGGATGGAGTGCACTTTAATCATGCACAATAAGATGAGGAATGTGCATTAATTAGAGTAAATGTTGACTCATCTTCAAGAGGAAGTGTTGTTCCTCAGCCTGTTTCGCATATTGATTTAAAATTAACATGTAACTAGGGACTTCATCCCAGATCAATATGTACGGCAAACATGAAAGCTCTCTAGCTTGCCTCGATGCTTTTTAAAATCTGACTCAGTTACAGGCCAAAACAGACAGTCATGAGTGCTAGAAGTTACATGGTGAACATAATTTACATTTGAGGCAGCAGGGAAGGGCTCTGCAAAATCCCTGAGACTTGCATGAAGCCGAGCACAAAGATGACTTAATGTTGTTGCTCTACAAACGTGAGAATGCAGCTCTGTGTTTTGGCTGGGGGGGGGTTACCAAAGGGTAGAGATCAACCACATGCAAAGCTGTGGTATTACAGCAGGTGCTCAAAGTGCTTGGGTTTTATTGCAGCAATGGATAAAATCCAGGTGAATTATACACCATCAAAGGCACAAAGGCCTTTCATAGAGCCAAGATAAAGCAAACCACAGATACTTTTTTTTTTTTTTTTTTTTTTTTTAGCTATCTGAATTTGAACTAAAGCTGTTTAAGTTGATCTGTCTAGCCTTCTGGAATGGGACAAAAATAATGAAATACTTAAAACTTAGATGATTCAATGCCAGTTTTGCATTCTGAACATTTTTGTTTATCTAGTAATTGTATTCTAGTCATTGTTCTGAAAGTCTGTGATGGTGGTTAGTCACTTGTTTTGTTTTAGTCATACCTGTCTCATTGGCAACTGGAACAGTTGGTAGTCAATCATATCATCACACCCATTATGACATCATAGTAAGGAGACCCATGGCAGAAAGGAAACAAACAGGTTTTAAAATTGAAGTAGAGTAGAATGCGAGTTTCATATATGGAGTTGTTGACAGTTGCAATACACAGTCAAACAGAACACTTTGAATTCAGCTGAACTTTAATAACAGCCTTGTGCACTAAGTAATAGGCATCTTTTGACCATCTGTTTAGTTAACACCCACATGTGTATCTGAAGAGCTTGACTTAGATATGATGCTAGTATAATGCTTCCCATGTAGGTTAAGCTATTTCTGGCATTTCTGCTCTAATTATGACAAAGCTGTTTATTTTCAGACTGTGAAGAAGTGCATATTGATTTTATATTTTTCATTCAATTAAAATAAAACCTCACCCATCCATGTTGAGAAATATTTCTCCCTTATTTCTATCTATAACCTCACTGTTACTGCCCCCCCCTCCCCCGCTGTTTCAAAAGGTCTTTTTTTTCCCCCATGGTGTAAGTTTTACATTCTGAAAGTAGTTACAGTTTTCATAGTACATTTGATAATCAATAATTTTCATGGTACATTTTGTATGGCCCCTTTAAAAACCAAAAATGAAAAACATAAAAATGTGAATATTAATAATATAAAAGTAGTCAATATGTACTTGTAAAATTCAGTCCATGGTGGGATTATTTATTTTTGGACCTTTATGTTTGCTTACTCTGGAAATATCTTTCTTAAAGATTTTGAAAGAAATGTCATTTAAAAGCTTAAATGTTTGATTCATTATTGATTCAGAGATGACACATTGCTTTTGAAACTCGTTTAGTTCTTGTGCTTTTGGCCCAAATGAAAAAATGCTCCAGTGAACAAAACAGTAATGGTAAGCATGCACACATGCGGTGGCAGAGAAACCCTGGGAACCAGCCATCCCAGGAGTCTCGGCTAACCACCGTGCAGCCCCATGCCAGAGGAAGCCCACGCTAAACTCTACCATATGTACTATTTTTGCTCAAGACTCTCGCATTGAGTTTCTCAGGGCTGCCAGCTTGCCAGAGAAAACGAGTGCAGCTTTTTTTCCACCCGACACTAAATGCACACAATCAGCCACATTCATGTTAACTTTTGATGTAAGGTGTCTCTAGTTAGGACTGTTGGTGATATTATCAGTGAAGGTGTTTGGGGATGAGGGGGCTTGATACGAATTTTGGGGTTATTGTGTTTTATCAAGCACAGAACTCTAGGGACTTTCTCCGAGCAGACTGCTGACAAATGCATCTAGTGTTTTCACATGGGGCCCATGCCAAGAAAAGCTAGTTATTCTCTACTTTCCTCCATTTCTCTCTCTCCCTCTCCCTCTCTTTCTGAGTCTTGGAAAATGGACGCAGAGTGGATTTCCTGTTCCTGACAGACTGTTACACAGTCCATCTCTCCATCTCTCACTGCTGACTTCCTGTCTTTGTGTCGGCCAATCTGAAACTCACTGCAGTATGCAGACACACACACACACACACACACACACACACTCCCCATCATCAGCTCTTGTCTTGTGAGTGTTTGTGCAGCTTGCCATTGCTCAAGTCCATCTGTGTTTGTCTTTCCTTGTGTAACTTTATGGATCACACTCACTTCCTGCTGGCTATAGGAAAGCAACTCTAAAAGGTTATCAATGTCCCAAAAGACTCAAATGTCCCCAAATAACAGCTGTTCAGATTGACTTTTAGTATCAGCAAGAGTGTGATTGGTGCTGTTTGATTGTCATCTATGTGACGAATTGGGTTCCTTTCAGCAGCTCTGATGCAGAGTGTTTTACGTAAACGGTCCCACATAAGAGCACATTATCCATATTCACTACAGAACAATGTAATTATATCATCATTTAAGTGTTTTTTCTTAGCCTTTTCACATTAGGTCTTGTGGATTCTCTGCTTGAGTAGTGCTAGCTGTAGTTTCCACAGACTCTTATTGAAAGTCAAGGTATCCAAGTGAAGACAAGGTCTTTTAGTGCAGGTCGTTTCTTGAGCACAACTTATTCTTGAAAAGGTAATTTTTTATTTTTTATTTTTTTTATTTTGCTGTACCTGCTTAACATGGTTTTAGGAGTGATTTATTTCTCCTTTTATAGTCCAATTTGGTCTACCAGTCGTCACCATCTTGCACCAGCAAAGAACTTCAAATGCTGGTTATCATTGTCCAGATTTCTCCTTGGTTGTCTTGAGTTCAAAACCGCTTGTTGCCAATCAATCTAATCTGTCTAAATCAATATTGTTAGTGAAAATTTTGTATGGTTTTACAAACTTTTATGATTCATCCAAAAGTATGTGGACACCCTTGTTGAATATTTAATTTCATTAAACCCTGTGAATTTAACAGGGAGTTGCTAATGTAACGTCTTGTTTCTTGATCTCTCTCTCTCTCTAGGACTGTCAGAAGAGTGCAAGGTGTCGACACCGGCTTTCACGGATGCCCTACGACTCTATAGGCAGTCCAAGGGTCACTACGGCACCTGGGACTTGATGTGTGGAGACCAAGCACAGGTTAGTGAAGGTCATTCATGTTTGGAACATCTGACAGCTGTCATAATTAAACATCCTTCATACAAAAAAGGATGCTTTGCATATAAAATGCATCGTTGCAGTGATGGAATTGACTTTAAGTTACTGTCTAATGGGCCGCAGATACACTCTTTGACTCATAGGAATAAGAATGGAGGAGAAATCAGAGTCTCCCTGAAAAAGAATTCGAGAGAGAGGAGGAAATAACAGATCACACAGTGTTTATCCCTGTGCACTTCTGTTTTCCTTGGATCATTTGGATTGAGTTTCTTCTGCATGTCCTCAATCGAGGCGTTATGTGCCTGAGACAGGTGGGAGGGCACCCAAACTCTGAAAGTGAGAATATTCATTTCACTGAGAACTTTGGCAATGGGGAATTTGTGAGAAGCTAGGTCAAAAATCAGGACTGCATTTCCCAAAAATGGTCTCTACAATCAACTTGGGCTTAAGATGCTTTTGGGAAACGCAGACTAGGCCTACCAGCCTAAGGTGGTCAAGTTGTTTTTCAAAGTCGTCTTCCAGCCCGAGCCAGCCCGGACTACCAGATTAAACTTGGATAAATAATCAGCTTAGACCTGTTAGAAACTACTTAAAACCAACTTCCGTCAGGTGTTGGTCTAAGCTGGGCTTTTTTAAAAGGTAAATTAAATTTACAAGCACAGGTGGAAGTGTTAAATTTGGCTCTGTTGCTGACACTCTTAAACAGACCATATTCTTCAGTTTGTATCTCTTATTAGTAGGGGTGTGACGAGACGGGTATCTCATGAGACGAGACAAGATTTTTACACACTATTTTTAAGAAATCCTCAATGGCAAAATACATGACTAGAAAAATAAATATGCTGCAGGTGTATCTGAAATTTTTTTTAACTAATCATCTTGTAATGAATGTCATTTCAGTTCTACTTTCTGAGACTGAATTATCATATGAAGTAAAAGACAACAATACCAAGCACTGTAAAAGGTTTTGCCACTAACTCAACTGACTGACTTCTCTTCTGTATGATTTCAGTCTCTTCAGACCTTACTGTACATGATTTATGAGCTTCTACAACTTTAGACCTCCTAACTGAACTCCTTTCCACAAACTTATCATAGAAATAAAAACGGTATAAATAAAAATGGTAACACTTTACAATAAGGTCTCATTTATTAAAATTAATATATTAAACAACATCAACTAACAATGAGCAGTATATTTGCTACAGTATTTATTAATCTTTGTTAGTTAATAAAAATAGTCATTGATTGTTAGTTCATGATAGTTCACAGTGCATTAACTAATGTTAACAAATGAAACCTTACTGTTTGTGCTTAATAAGATTAAGAGAAAATTATTAATTTTTTATGGTAACACTTTACAATAAGTGCAACCAAATTTTTCTTTGATACAGAGCTAAGAGATGGTTACAACTACACTGTCCAGCCTAAAATAGCTTTCATATTGAGAAATTTGCATTCATCAGGGAGCCGCTTTCAAAATTCGGGTACTGAAATCGCGTTTGAATGCGCGCTCACGTTTACTTTCACGATCGCGCGTAACTCTGTAAATATAGAGCGGCGGCGTCCGTTATCCAACTGAATTAAATGTTTTTTTTTATTTAAATACAAAGCAAACGACAGTAGAGGCGTAATGTAAACGAAGCGGTGGCATATTCTTTCCTAATCATCCTAACACTCTACTTTTCGCCTCGACGAGAAATCTCGTCACTTATTAGTCTCACGAGATCTCGTGCCATGAGATCTCGTCACACCCCTATTTATTAGGGGTTCAAGCGCAAAGCACTGAAACAGAGAAACCAAACTGGAACTAAGACTTGAAACTTTGAGGGCTGATAGTACTCACACCGTCTACAACATCACCAAGGCTTGCCCCGATCGGCCTGACTGTAGCGGCTGATCGGTCAAAAGTACGAAATCGCTCCTAACTCCTAAACCTTAGTTTTTTGGAAAAACCTACTTTTGCAAATTAGTCCTAGGTTTTTAGCCCGATTGGAATCAAACCAGTGCAGCAAGATTTTCTGGAGTCTGATTGTCAGTAATTATCAAAAAAAGTTTAAATTTCAATTCAGGCTCCCTAAAGGCAGGAACACACCAAGCCGAAGGCCGGCCCTCGGGCAGTTTTTGTTAATTGACTAAGTTTTCTCAGTGTGTTCCGCACCATAGGCTGAAGTTGGTCTTCGTCTGCTTTTTTTCAGCTGATTCGAAATGTTGAATCAGCGTCGGAGCTCGTCGGTCCATTGGGCCGTCTGATCATTCTGATTGGCTGTTCAGCTACTGCCACCTGCTGGTTCGGAAAGGCATTTAATCTTACGAAGGCGCAGATTGGACGTGCTACTACTCGAGTGTCGAGTGTCGGTTTGGTGTGTCAGGGCAGCTTTGGACACAGACGCTGCTGACGTGAGACAACCCTGAAGTTGTGAAGGCTTGATGTGTTCCTGCCTTAAGGGCTGCCAAAACAATCAAAATGGCTATAACTTGTGAACATGTAAAAAAGCACGTGGTGACTGGCCATTTGGTGGTGCTATAACAGAAAAAAAAACATGAAAATGGCTATAACTACTTCACTGTTGACTTGAAAATTGGCATGTATTGTCTTTGTCCGAGGTGCCATGACCGTCTGAGGACATTGAAAAACATGTCTGGAATCGGCCAGTTAAGTTTGAGCTGCTATAAGACAAGATTAATGGAGGCCGATCGGAACAAAACTTGCAGGGCCTGTTTGATTCACGGCCCTAGAGGCCTGTGAGAAATTCAAAAGAAATCAGCCACCGGGGGCGCCTTTGCATTTTTCACGTGCATAAAGGATTGTGTATCGCACGATTTTTCGCACATGCCCACGACATTCATACCACATGGTATAACTCCTCATTCTGATCAACTGTCCACCGAATTGTTCTTTAATATTAAAGATTATTTCAAAAACGTACTTTGGTGAACTACTACTGGGTTTTTCCCTTATTTTTTATGTTTGTCATGATTTGCCATTTGCCATTCTGTATGACCCTTAGAAACTCTGTGACCCTTAAGCTGATGTTGTACTGTTCCTTAAAGACATCTATATGAAAATTATCCAAATTTGAGTGGCTAGCCTCCATGTACTTAATACTACCATTAATGCTGAATGTCGCTGATCATTTAATGTGCTAATATTTGTGACATCATAACAAATCTTTCTGAATGACCCATTTCTCAGTCCTAAACTCATTTAAATACATAAACACACCAAAATACAGTGTTTTCCATCTTTCTGTCTGACCTGAAGCCCATTTCTAAAAGACTTGCTATTTTTAAGCTTTATCTTGATAAGTCAGACTGATCACTCTGTATTTAAGATCTCTACTGTTCTGGAGCAGCACAAACCCTCAATAACGTCGAAACCACAGAGCAGAGAGACAGCTGAGAATGTGTCATTAGAGGGGTGAGTTATGGTCAGGTCTGTGTGGTTTATCCTGCTGTCTCATTTTAGTCATAATGTGCTGGAAATAACATTTTAGTTTCTAATAGATTTAGGAATGTCTGTCTAGCTCGCTTTCTCACGTATGCACACAGATTTGAATAAAATGCAAACGTTAAAATGATTGGGTGCTGGTTGCCCTTGCACACACTGACACACACACACACGGGGACCTATAATGGAAAGTTCTTTTTATCTCTTTTTGTATTTTCAATCCAGCAAGAACATAAAAAATAACAGTAATTGACATTAAGTGACATTAAACCTTATTTTTTTTCCCTTTAAATTCTTCTGTTCACTTCATAAAATTACATAATTTACATAATTAGGATAAGTATCAAAATATTTTAGTGTTAAAGAATTAGTTCACTTTCAAATAAAATTTTCCTGATAATTTACTCACCCCCATGTCATCCAAGTTGTCCATGTTCTTCTTTCTTCAGTCGAAAAGAAATTAAGGTTTTTGATAAACATTCCAGGATTATTCTCCTTATAGTGGAATTCAATAGCCTCCAAACGGTTGAAGGTCAAAATTACAGTTTCAGTGGAGCTTCAAAGGGCTTTAAACGATACCAGACGAGGAGTAAGGGTCTTATCTAGCAAAACGATTGGCTATTTAAAAAAAAAAAATGTAAATGTATATGCTTTATATAAACAAATGTTCGCCTTCCAAGTGGTTCTGCCAAAACCGCACTTTCGTATTCTTCAAAAAGCTTACGCTGTATGTCCTACGCCTTCCCTATTCTACTTACGGAAAAAATGGAACTGGCGCTGCATTCGTTCCGTAAATTGGAGTAAATTATTTTATTTGAAAGTGAACTAATCCTTTAAGTAGGAAATCTATTTTGAATGTTCTCATATGCAAATTTTCCTCAGTTTTCATGGAATATTCTTAAAATTAAAAGCATTTCTCCACTGTACGTGATGTTTGTTGTCATTTTATCCACATAGTGATCTTGATTTAAGAAGTGTTATTTTTGTGCAATGACTGTCACAAAACATACTTTTAATCAAATATCATACAATACTGCATATGTTATGTACTTCAAAAGCATACTGAACTGAAACTGAATTTTAATTTATTAAATGCCACTGAATATCTTCTCCTACTATAGCTTTGAAATCCTGCTCACTGAAGTCTAGTCTGTCACAAGACATGCAAGAATCAATGAGATTTGACATCACTTATTTTGTTTGTCTATTTCAACAGAGATGACACAAAATCAGCATCAGAAGTGTTAGGTTTTGTAGCTTATGTTGTATTAAACAAGGAATATCCATTTAAAAGCAGACATAAACCTTCCTAAGAAATTGTTTGTTTTGGACTTTAAATGCTATGTTTTGCTCCCTGCCAGAACACACAAAAAGCTCATTCATAAGAAACATTTCCTGGGTGTGTATAAAGCCAATTAATGCCTCTGTTCTTACACTTTAACCAGGGAAAAGTACTACAAGTTGCAAATAAAGAAGGTATTGACATTTTGTGTGTGCGAGAGAGATATGGTCATTCCTCCTCATCCAGGGCGTCACGGTTGGCCTGGACGTGACACCATGCTGGAAACGGTTGTGTGGGCTGTTATTACTGCTGGGTGTGGGCCGTCTGTTTTTTGTTTTTCTGCGAGGGGTCTGCATGGTGTTACTGCCCACCTGGCCCCCGCCTTACCATGGAAACCGGGCGAGTTGAGGGGGTGAAAGCCATTCTGTATGATTTACCATCGGATAAACTTGTCATATAAGCTCATGGATTTAAAATTCTTTAAATTAACTTAGTTATTGATACTGCTTTGTTCAGCCAAGCCTAAAGCATTAAATGCAACAATATAACTGCCTAATTTAAGTTCAATTACTCGCATATATGCGAGGAATTAGTGTGACCTAGAGGTGCTTAATTTTATGTGCATGGTGTGCATGGTTTACAGCTGACCGGCTAATAAATGTCGCTCATTTGCCCCAAATCATCACTGACAGGTCATAAAGAAGACTCTTTCACTGACCTCTTGACCTCTCTCTCTGACTCTCTCCAACAAACACATTGTTTGATATCAGGCAACATTAAGGTGTGAGCTAATCCTAATATTTAGACTGTAAACGTGTCATGTTTGTGGTGTGTTATTTATGATAAAACAATTGTCCCATCCCTAAAAACACACATAAAAAGAGTAGACTTATTCACACAGATACATGTTTCCCTACATCAGAGATTGTTTTTGCTCTGTCTGTCATTGAATGCACTGCGGTAAGCATGAACAAAGCAGCCATCTGTGATGGGCGTCTATTTTGTGGATATGAACGATAAAGCATTCTGCTTTAGAAATTATTCATTTGACATTGTATATTCTGCCTGCCGTCTATGATGGCATGGTTACCGAAGATATGCATGCAAAACCACAAAGCTGTTAGCATAAAGTTAATGATGCCCTTGTAGCTGTTTGATTGGTTTAAGCAATATTCAAATTTTGTCATGCCATCATTATGTAAACAATAGTTTCAGTTGCTGTGGAAACACTAGTTTTCAAAGGCTTTTTCTCATTCACATCTGTGTCTTTGTGTGTCTAGATTCTTGCTAACCTGGTGATGGAGACTTTGCACCCTGAACTGAGGAATCTGATCGTACCTCGGCTGAAAGGAAAACTACAACAGAGACAGAAGGACTGGATGCTGGTCTGTTCTCATATGTAAATTGTGAAGCTGTAAAAAAAGATCTTATAATCATTTACACAAATATATGCAAAGCATTCTCATAATTGTGCCATACATTCCTGGCAATAGATTATAAAACTATTACTTTATAATAGATATAAAAACATTAGATTCCACATTTTCAGGCTTTAGAGAAGTATACTGAATAGTATCACAATTGGAACAAAAATTTTTAGTGTTAGTGTTCACACTGAGGTTCCACAGTAAGTATATTACAAAAAGTCCCAAAAAAAAGCTGTTCATATTTTTTTATATAATATAATATAATATAATATAACATAACATAATATAATATAATATAACATAATATAATATAATATAATATAACATAATATAATATAATATAATAAATATAATAATTATATATATATATGCCATTAAATGTAAGGCATAAAAATAAGTGCACTTGCCTGAGACTTTCCCACTGACCCACTTTCCCAAATTAATAACTTTTGTCGCTTAAGAAAATTTAATGAATGAATGATGTACGTGTATATCTGTTGCAGTTTCAATGAGGTTTGTTTATCATCAATTTGTTTACTCTTTCAGATTTCAGATGCAATATACAGACAGGTGTTGTCACAAACACGAACTCAACACAAAGCTCTGGTTCAGATATGTGAGGTGGAGCGCCCCCGTCTGGACGCTGCTTTACGTACAGATATGGACCAAATCATCACGTCCAAAGAGCACGTTTCCGGAAAGATCCGCGGTAAGAGCAGAACCAAGCAGCCTATGTAGATCACTCTCAGTATCACTAGTGTTCCCCTTAGGCCACACACTTCTGATGTCGCACACACGCACGCACACACACAAAAAAAGCAAGAGCAAAAATTAAAGGGAACCTAGTGCCTGATGCATGACAATTAACATCTTAAAGAGGACCTGTTATGCTTTGTTACAACTTTCTTTAGTGTGTAATATAGGGAGTTATTCTCTCTGTTTCACTAAGCTCTGTTTCTGAACTCCCTGAAACTGTTTGATTGTAGTCTTGAGTTTTTTTCCAGGAATGTACAAGTCACAAAATCCCACATTTAAATAATTCCCGTCCAAGATATAAGCAAAAAAGATGGCGAGGCCTGGTTGTGTTGAAACTCGCGGTTATGGTAAGGGGCTCAATATTTTCTGCTTGAAGCTGCTGACCAATCACAACACTGGTCTAGCTGACCAGCGGTGCGTTTCCCAAAAGCATCATTAGCCAACTAACAACGCAAGTTCTGTTGTTGCTTACATAGTTCAGCGATTTGGTGTTTCCCGAAACCATCGTTCAAACAAACAATCGCAAACTGCATTGCAAATTTGTGTGGTTGGAACGACAGCTCTCGACCTGTGGTTAGAAGCATAGTTTCTTGTTTTTATGACATGTGGACTTAATGTAAACTTGCTTATTTTGCTCAAGATAACAATTTATTAAGTACAATGTATATCATTTATTTCGAATATATACAAATGTCATTTATATATTTTAGTTTGTCAAGAGATTTAAAGCACCGTTTTTTAAGAGTGCGCATGATTTAATCTGGAAATAAAGCAAAATAACTGAGGAAAATGAGAATTAGACCTCTAATGTCGTGTCCATAATTTAGAGCAGAAATTCTAGCATTAATTCGATCTCAAACGGATTCATTTAAAGAAGTTATTACTCCCACCTGTATGACGTCATTCACCAACGTGGTTGAATGTCAGGTTTGCGACAATACGGTTTCGGGAAACAGTCGTGTCTAGCTAGATGATTTGTTCAACAATGCATCGTACTATGGTAGTTCAGCAGCGAGTTACATCGTTGCGAATGAACAGTGCTCTCATTTAGCTGTGGTGTCCTTGAGCAAGGCTCCTAACCTCCAATCCCTCCCAGAGCGCCACAGCAAAAATGGCTGTCCACTGCTGAGAGTGTGTTTTCACAGTGTGTGTGTGTGTGCGTGTTCAATACTCACTGCTGTGTGTGTGCACTTGGATGGGTGAAATGTACAAATTCCGATAACTTGGCTACGCAAATACTTGGTATGCAAGATGTTTGGGTTGCCTCAGTCTAGCCCATGCCCAATGCCCTATGCTGCAATAATGTAAAATATGTGCAAAATAATGTCTTTTGAACATTCAAGCTTGAAAACCTATTCTAGTAGACCCCAAAAACAAAATCAAGACCTTGTAAAATGGCATAATATGGCCTCTTTGAGATTCTACAAATGTATTTTTGTTGTGTTTTGATGATTTCAGTATTGCACAATCTCAACACAACTTTTGAATCTGCATTTATTTTAATTTAATACAGCGATTATTTCACAATTTATTTTAACTTACCCTTTTCTTAGCTGCACTTTTTCAGTCTCAAATTCTTCCATATAATCCCTCTTTCTTTGGAATTCAGTCTCACAACTTCAACCTAAAAATCCCTGTCCGTCCTGCCATAATGTAGGTTTGGCAAGAGTACTACATTTTTCTTGTCATTTGTGGTTGGGACGGTGTTCCACAGAAAACACCGGCAGTGCATTTCAAATAACATAAGCAGAATGATCTTGACAGCATGTTTGAGTTTCACTTAATCTGTATGATCTGTAATCTATAAATTTACTTTTGAGTCCATTTGTGTTTTTGTAATGCCACCATTATTCTTACTGAATAATAGAGGCTGTTTTGACATGCAGGACAGGTGTTTTCCCACAGTCACCTGTGATAATTGAGCTTTTTCTAAAGCGTTCTTTGTTTTGGCACATCATTTGAGAACATAATTATGCATAGTCTCTTGTAGATCAGCATGTCTCTCATTAAACAAACACTTGAATTTCACATGCGAACCAAATATCTCGCATGCAAATTTAAAGCTACAGTTCTTATTGAATCACATGTGATTAAAACAAAAACACACATTTAACAGACACACACATTAAATTTGTTTCATGTAGTTTTTTTTTTCCTCACAAGGAAAGTTCTAAGGTGCTAATGTCTGTCCATTTATTTTCTTTTTTTCTTTTAAGCATTGGTGTCACCCTGTGTTGAACAGCTAGTGAGAAGCAAGGTTCAGCCCTACATCCACTCCATCCTGGAGGCCCTCATGGAGCCCACAAGCAGAGGGTTCTCTGAAGTGAGGGACATCCTGTTCCGTGAGCTGGTGGAGGTCAGCAAGAACTCGATGAACGACAGCAGCAAGGAGAAACTGGGAGAGGTGAGACAGAACATTGATTAACAGTGTTAACATATGTGTTTTAAAGGATTAGTTAACCCAAAAACTTCTCTCCATGCTCATTCCTAGCATATGGACAAGATCTCCATGTTGGCCTTCCATCCGGTGAAGATGCAGAGTTGTTATGAGAAGATGGAGACGTTGAACCTGGAAGGCCTCCAGCAGAGATGTGATGTGTCCAGCCCTTCTGTGTTCATCCAGAGAGCTCAGATCCTCATGAGACAGGTCTCTTTCCTTATACTCAAATGGAATATTTAAAAATGACAAGAACAGCATGGGGCTATCTAAAACTTCTTGAAGTTTTGCAGTACTTGGGACTAGCACTTAAAATTGATTTGATATGAATCATTCTATAGCCTGCATTCATTTTTCTGGTGCCAAGCAACAAAATAAAACACAAGCTCAACATTGATTTAGTAAAGAGGCCAAGAGCATGAATCAATGAGAAAAATGGCTTAAGAATATTAAAGAGAAATTTAAGATGCAGTTTATTGTTGATGAGCACCACCAAGTGGTAATATCTGTTATTGCAGGTATATTGGCAATTGAGACTTTACTGACATACAAATGAAAGGATACGCTGTTTTCTGACTACTACTTAAAAATAGCATGTGAATGGATCACATTGTGCAATTATCATACCAAAGAACTATGTTTATCATATACCTATTTGATCTTATGGTAGTATGATCTTTTCATGTTCCATTTCAATCCATCAATCCCAGTCCATCCATCTCCATTCATACCATCCCAGTTCATCTATCCCAATCCATCCATCCCAGTCCATCCCTCTATCCAAATCCAATCTTGGTATATAGTATGCCATGGCCATCTGGGTATTATATGCATGCAGAAAATGTGTATACTTGGTACTTTTACTATTTCTCCAGTATGTAGCTTGTTATTCCAAACATAGTCACTGTCCCTGAGAATTATATAATTTTACAAATAAAGCATCAAAGTTGATCATAATCTGTCACCCCTCCTTCCTAAAATTCCTCTCTTGGTTGATGTAGCAAATGGACGACGCAGTGCACACATTTGAGCAGTTGGTCCATCAGAGTCTAGACGGCCACAGTAGGGAGGATCTCTGCAAGACAATCCAGCGCTGTCAGGACCGAGTACTCAAAGTAAGTGCATTCATTGGTTGGGTCTTTACTCTGCCCTGCAAAGCTGAAACTTGCTCAGCTTCTGGATTCTTTGCTGAATTAGACTTTTTTTTTTTTTAATTCTTTAATTCTAAATCATTTAATTCTTTTTAATAACATCTTAATTTTGTTTGTTCATGACCTGCAGAAATTTGACTATGACAGCAGCACAGTGAGGAAGAAGTTCTTCAGAGAGGCTTTGCTTCAAATCATCATACCATACATGCTGAAACAGCTTTCCCCATCCTGTTCGACGGTTGGTGGATTTGCCCTCTTTCTGTGCCAGTTGGGGGTGCCATTGTTCTGTTTTTGTTGTTTAGTGTTGGGACTAATAATAATAATTATTATAATTTTTTTTTTTTTGTAGTAGTAGTAGTAGTAGTAGTAGTAGTAGTAGTAGTAGTAGTAGTAGTAGTGTTTTTTTGTTGTTGTTTTGTTTTTGTTTTGTGTTGTTTTTTGGCCATTTAATTTATTATTAATTTACTGTTATTGACTGTTATAATGTATTCATTTATTATCTTGTTGTTAGTAGTAGTATGTGTAACCAGAATTTATGTAAGATAAATAAAATAGAAAATTAAAAGATAAAGATAATTTAAGATGCTTAATAATAATAATAATAATAATAATAATAATAGTTATTATTTGTAACAAGTTGTTGTTATCTTTTATTAATTTAATATTATCTTGTTGCTAATAGTGTTGCACGATATACCGGTACTAGAAAGGTATCGCGATACCCTGCTTTTAGAAACGGTACGGTTCTTCATTTTATTAGTACCGGTACTTTGAGTGCCAGCTGTATTTCCTAATGTGCGACAGCAGGGAGCAGTGTGTGTGCAGCGCGCTGCTTCTGAGGCACATTGAGTGCGTGTTTATTCCTGTCAACTGCGCAACGGCAGATGCACAAAGCAAAATATGGCATTATTTTGCTTACATTGCCGACAGTCAGGGCAAGCCCACGGACACCACAAAGCCCGTCTGCAAAATACGTTACAAAATAACGCAAGCGAAGGGAGCATCCAACTTGCCAAACATCCCGATTTGTACAGAGAATTTAAAGAGCGACAGGTTAGTGAATGTGATACCAGCGTTATGTTTATGCTCTCAAAAATTAAATGAGTGTTATTTATATTACTCATGCAAGCAGACATCCGCAAAGATGTGTATTATTGAGTCTAATAAGTGATATCTGGTTGCTAAAATAAAATTAATTTTAAAAAACATATGTGAAGGGACTATACAATTATATTAAACCAATTTATGCTTTAATAACATTGCTCTAATTATTTACAGTAATCAATATTCTCACTGTCAAAACACTTACATGCAGGGCTTGATGACAGCCACTCCCACTAGCCACTTTGGCGAGTTGAATATAATTTAAGTTTACAGCCAAATGGTCGTCGAAGATCGTCGTAGCACAAAATTACAATCCAATCACACAATTCGTTATTTACATGCAGTTAGTGAAGGAGGGATAGGCGGAATTGCGCTGAATGACACACAACAGAAGCGCTCTCTCTCTCTCTCTCTCGCTCTCTCTCTCTCTCTGTCTGTCGCGCGCGCGATCAGTTTTCCACGCGTCTGAATAGTCAAATACACGTGCACACAGATGTCTAAATGTCCATCATGTGGAGTATCTCGCGTGAATACAGTCGGTTATGGCTTAAGTGGACGTAAACAGGTGGGTAATAACTGGATATTTGTCAGTTACGTCCATGCATTCAGCAGCCCAATTAAATAGGCCTGTCCATCATTAATGTTAATCAAACAACAAAACCTGTTAAATATGTTAAATAAACTTAGTGTATCTGAAAAAAGATTATTTTTAATTTACTACTGTTTTTGTAATTTGCTTCTTTGTTCTTTTATATAGCATAACACAAATAACTTGTTCTCATACTAGCTCATGCTCATACATTGTCCACCTCTTGCCCACCTGTACATACCAGCTGATATAAAATGTAATCTTGATTTGGGTGGTCAGTCTGCATTTAAAAGTTTGAAAGTGTTTTAAATCTTCTAAATCAAGTAAAATGACTCAAAAGTAATTTAAGCATAAGAAAGTCAGCTTTAATCATATAAAATGTAATTTACCAACATCAAAATTGTGGCCAATAAAAATGCTAGCCACAGTTCTGTCATATGTTATTTATTTACTTTTCCTACTGTTTTAGGTTTTTGCCATAGTATCGTTTAAGTATCGGTATCGTGATACTGAAGTTGGGTATCGTATCGAAGTCAAAATTTTGGTATCGTGACAACACTAGTTGCTAATACTATTACTACTGCTAATAATAATAATAATAATAGCAATAGTTTTATTTATAACTAGGTTGTTATTATTATTATTATTATTACTACATAAAATGTTGATCTGTAGGTTTTATATGTAATAGCCTAATTTAAGATACATATGTATCCAGATAATTTATTGTTATTGTTATTATTATTGTTGTTATTATTATTATGATTATTATTGTTATTATTGTTATTGTTATTATTATTTGTAATCAGTTAATTTATTAATTATTTTTACTAAGATTTATTAATTTATTATCTTACTGCTAATACTACTACTGATACTAATAATAATATTAATAATAGTAGTAGTAGTAGTAGCAGTAGTATTATTTGTAACCAGATTATATTAATAATAATTATATTATTATTATTAATATTGTTGTTATTGTTGTTGTTGTATAAAATTAGTTTGTTGATTGCTGATCTGTAGGTTTTATAGATAATAGCCTAATCATTTAGAATCTATTTTAATTGATAAATATAAATATTTTACATAAAAGAGGGAGACATGTTTTGGTGTGCTACTTTAAAAAAAAAAAAAAATGTTTTGTTTTTTTTCTTTGACATCTAGGATCTGCCCAAGTTCCAGGAGCTCATCTTTGAGGACTTCTCTAGATTCATACTAGTAGAGAACATCTTTGAGGAAGTGGTCCTGCAGTCAGTCTCCAAGGACATCATGATGGGTGAGTGTCTGCAGCCCCTTCAGCCCTGACAGTATACACAATATAGCACAACCTCCATACCTTACTGCTTAAAATAGTGTTTTAATGTGCTTTTCATTCATTCCTTTTAATTTTGCAGCTGTGAAGGAAGCTGCGGTCCAGCGAAGGCACAACCTGTACAGAGACAGCATGGTACTGACCAACAGTGACCTTAACCTGCACCTGCTAGGAGAGAACACCATTGACTGGGCTGATCAGTTCGGAGGAGTAAAAGGGGAGAAACAAGGAGGCGAAGCGACCAACAGGAAACGCAAACAAATAGTCTCCATGATCCACCTGGATGGCATGCCTTTGCCTTACGAGTCCTGCCAGGAAGTGCCAGGAGTGGACGGTATCCCAGAGGAGACCGAAGGGCAGATGGAGCAAGATCGTGCAACAGAAAAGCCTTTGAACCCAGTGGAGCACGTGCCCATCAAGAAAGAACCAGGTTCTCCAGACAGCATCAATGATATTCGAGACCTCATAAACCCTGTGCTGGAAGTTGTCATCCCTACTGAAAAAGATGGCTCGCAATTGACCAACGGGATGTTTCCTTTGGAAGAGGGTGATGAGGTGAAGCACATCACCTCAGAAATGGAGACGGTGCCTAAGGTTGACGGAGAATTAAATACAATGAGAAGCGAACAGACTTCAGAAGAGCAACAGTGTGTGTCCGCCATTGAGAGCGCCATTCAACAGATCGAGATCGCCATCCAGGAAGACCCCGGCGATCACCTGAGCGAAGGCGCCATTGACTCTGATGGGGAATTTGCTCAAACCTCTACCAACTCTAGCCCTCATCACCATGATGACAGTGGGTTTCAGTCTCCAGCCAATGAGAATGTAGAAGACGTAGAGCCACAGCCACTCACAGGCGACGAGGTGGTGGACGCAGAGCAGGTGATGTTAACTCTGGTGGAGGGAGTGAAAACTCCTAGCGTTGGCTTTGACGTCAAAGCTTCTTGTGACGCTTCAGAAAAGAAAGCGGAAATTGAAACCACAGCAGATAGATGCTTGCTTTGAGTGAGATTTACATGAAAACATTTTTTATAAACTGAAAGCGTTTGCTGAGGTACTTCTGTTTGTTTTCCATCAGCAACACTTATGGTTGATATTTCAGCCTAGTTGGCGTTAATTTTATTTTATTTTAGTTCTTTTATTTTCTATTCTTACAGTTAATTTAGACATTTTCGTTTATCAACGAGAAATGTGTCTATATATTGAATATTCTCATATATACACAGATTTATGCCAATTATTTTATGTTTTATGCAACTCATGACTCCCACACAAATTATTATGTGGTAGAGGTTTCAAAAAAACTGACTCCGTATCAAGAACAGTTCCATTTCCTGTTCCTGTGCTCGCTTCTTAGACTGCAGTTGGGTTGCGGGTGATGTTAACCAGCATGCCTTTACCCGTTGACATCAGCGAGGTGGTTAGTATTATCTCAGAACTAATGCAAATGTAGTCCCTCGGATCTGGCAAATTAAAGCGGATGCTCAAAAGTACAGTGATATTTTATTGGGGCCATCTGAAGATTTTTGTTGCTGTTGTTTTCCGTTAACTGTGGAATATATTTAAACACTAATACCTGTATTAATGCAGCATAATTAAGCACTTATGCAATAACTATGCAGATTAATTCAAATAAATTAAAGCTTGCTTTTGAATGTTTGTAGTGATTACTTTGTGGTTTAAAACATATTCAAAGTGACCTTATTTCTATAGAATTCATTAACGCTTGGACATTAACACTATAATGTGCATTTAGCGCTCACAGACATGCTGTGACATGAAGTTCAGAGATCTGTCTGCAACTCCGTAATGGTGTTTCCATCCTCCATAATGTGTAAACAGGTGGAGGATGTGCTGTGCTAAATGAATCTGGGTCAAAGGATTGAAGTCACTGCAAAGGATTCATGTCAAATGACTGAAGTAGGTTTCGAAAAGAAAAAGATAAAAACACAAAGTCTGTTCACATCCTAGTTCAGTAGCTTTGTGGAAACACTGGGGAAATAAACCTATGATATAACATTTTACAGTCATTTACAACCTTTAAATGTCTTCTGGAAGGAGTGAAACCCTCCAGTGCAGTTGTTGAAATGCTTGTATGTGAGGAATTCTGTAATGGGATATCATATAGTACAGCTGGGCAAAGGTCTGCTCTGGCTGTGGGATTTTCTTTTTACTGGAATTTACAAAATAGTTAATCATTCTTTACTGGACACATTTATGTTTCAATGTATTCTGTGCATATCTAAATTAAGCAGCATATTTTAGCTTTACACAAATATTTCACTGGTTATCTTCTGTTATTTATTTTAAAAGTGTGTTCATTGTGATATTTACTACATCTTCTATTCCTTTTGTAAGGCAGCAGTAGATAAATAAATTACTGTTATTTTGAAATGGTGTGTATGCTGTGAAAATTGAATGATATAATTTATAGTGCCATACAAAGGTTTGGTTAGGTTTATTTTGAATTTTTTTTTGAAAAATTAACACTTTCAGCAAGGATGCATCAAATTGAATTAAGTTGAAATGTGACAAAGACTACTATATTGTTACAAAAGATTTCTTTCTAGATACATAGATGGATAGATATAACATACAACTACAAGTAACCAATTCCAATACGACTTGAGTAAAATACTTAAGTATTGTTAAAATCAGATACTTTACGTATTTTACATATGCTGAATGTAGGCTCAGAGATGCACTAGTCCTCAACACCTGAGAGACATGCCTATGAAATTAAGAAACAAACGATTTGTAAGATGGGAAATCAAGTTTTTCTAAAATCAAAATAAAACTGAACACCTCAATGTTGCAATAAATCATGGCCGACACAACAACCTTTTAAACGTCTACAAATTCTCAAGGCTCAGTTGAGCTCAGGTGCACAGAAAGGTCATAAGTAAACCAATATCCATCAAAAAGTTCTTGTCAATATAGTGGATAAATAAAACAATGTTAAGTAAAATTAAATAGTCAAAGTCTACTGTATGTGCTGGTTTGAGCCTCATCTAATAAATCAAACACCTGTGATCAGCAACTGCCTGCTAATGTACTCACATTCACGTAAAGTAGCCTTGTTGACAAGTTTTGGGTGAGTAAAGGCAAAAGATATAGTACCTTCAATGCCCTTAGATGGCAATATCGCCTCTTTATATCAGAAACAAACCGCTGCAGAAAAAGTTAGCTGTCATGAAATATGTACTTTGTAATTGCATTACACATCACAAATGTAGTCGAGTAAAAAGTACATTTACTTGTTCAAAAATGTAGTCAAGTAGAGAGTAAAAGTTGCCAATATCTTTGATACTCAGTACAACTACAAAGTAGCCAAAAAGATACTTAAAGGTGCCCTAGAATTAAATATTGAATTTATCTTGGCATAGTTGAATAACAAGAGTTCAGTACATGGAAAAGACATACAGTGAGTCTCAAACACCATTGTTTCCTCCTTCTTATATAAATCTCATTTGTTTAAAAGACCTCCGAAGAACAGGCGAATCTCAACATAACACAGACTGTTACGTAACAGTCGGGATCATTAATATGTATGACCCCAATATTTGCATATGCCAGCTCATGTTCAAGCATTAGACAAGGGAAGAATGTCTGGATGTGCACAGCAGAATCATCAGACTAGGTAAGCAAGCAAGGACAATAGCGAAAAATGGCAGATGGAGCAATAATAACTGACATGATCCATGATAACATGATATTTTTAGTGATATTTGTAAATTGTCTTTCTAAATGTTTCGTTAGCATGTTGCTAATGTACTGTTAAATGTGGTTAAAGTTACCATCGTTTCTTACTGTTTTCACGGAGACAAGAGAGCTGTCGCTCTTTTCATTTTTAAACACTTGTAGTCTGTATAATTCATAAACACAACTTCATTCTTTATAAATCTCTCCAACAGTGTGTAATGTTAGCTTTAGCCACGGATCACTATCAAACTCATTCAGAATCACATGTAAACATCCAAATAAATACTATACTCACATGATCCGACGCATGCAGTATGCATGATGAACATCTTGTAAAGATCCATTTTGAGGGTTATTGTAACAAAGTTCAATGTCAGGAAGGAAGAGGACAGGGTCGGCTTGACTACTGATTGCTTTATTTGTGTTTTCAAAAATAACAAAACAGGTGTGCAGACAGGCACAAAACGGTCAAATATAACAATTACCAGCAGGTAATTCCAGCATCCAGGAGGTAAGCAGTCAGTAGTCCTTCTCTCTCTCAGCCACTCCTGTTTCTCCTGGTGTTATATACTATCTCCATGCCAATTACTGAAACAAGAAACAGGTGTTCGTCATTTACATTTAACCCACTCACTCAACCGCACGTCTCCTGCCTCTCTCTCCCGCTGCGGACTTCGCTGAACCACGCCCCCCTCGCCACATACTCGCACAGCCCGACTCAGGCCGGGGAGCCGTCCGGCCTGCAGCCCCTCCCCCCCCATTTCTGGAGAGGAAATCGGCCACAGCCATCTGAACACCCGGCCTGTGGACCACCTTGAAATTAAAAGGCTGTAAAGCTAGATACCAACGAGTGATCCGCGCGTTGGTATCCTTCATGCGGTGGAGCCACTGCAGGGGAGCCTGGTCCGAACAGAGGGTGAATTCCCGCCCCAGGAGATAATAGCGGAGGGTGAGGACGGCCCACCTGATGGCAAGACACTCCTTTTCTATGGTGCTGTACTTAGTCTCTCTCTTTGAGAGCTTCTGACTAATGTACAGCACCGGCCGCTCCTCCCCCTCTATCTCCTGGGACAGGACCGCACCCAGCCCCCTGTCCGACGCGTCTGTCCTCAACAGAAATGGGAGAGAAAAATCAGGAGAGTGTAATAGCGGCCCGCCACATAAAGCAGCATTCACTTGGGTAAAGGCCTGCTGGCACGGCTCCGTCCACTGGACCGTATCTGGCGCCTCCTTTTTAGTGAGATCAGTCAAAGGGCCGAACGGAGCCGTCCGTCTTAGGAACTAAAACTATCGGGCTCGCCCAGTTACTGCTGGATTCTTCTATTACCCCCATGTCAAGCATTGCATTTAATTCTGTCTGAATCACTTTTTTCTTGTGCTCAGGCAAGTGATACGGCCGGCTGAGAACTACCACGCCCGGCTCTGTCTCGATATGGTGCTGAATCAGATTAGTACGACCCGGTAGGGGGGAGAACATGTCCGCAAATTCTGCTTGTAATTTAGTGAGATCAGTGAGCTGGGAGGGCAAGAGATGATCTCCTCCCGGGGCCAGCGCAAGAGATTGAAGCTTGGAAATCGCCTCTGGCCCAAGATCATCCTCTCCACCAATCACCATCGCCAGCATCACTGCCTCTGCCTCATTCCATTTTTTGAGGAGATTGAGGTGATATATCTGACGTGCCCCCCTCCTATCAGACCGTATTACCTCATAATCAAGATCTCCAATTTGCCGTGTGACCTCAAACGGTCCTTGCCACTTTGCCAATAATTTAGAGCTTGACGTAGGGAGCAATACAAGCACTTTCTCTCCCGGTGTAAATTTTCGTAAATTAGTCCCCCTGTTATACAGCCGGCTCTGTTTGTGCTGGGCTTGTAACAAATTCTCCATTGACAGCCGCCCCAAAGTGTGAAGTTTTGTTCTCAAGTCCATGACATACTGAATTTCGTTCTTACTTTGAGATGGTCCGTCCTCCCAAGTTTCTCTTAGAACATCCAAAACCCCACGGGGCTGGCGTCCATAGAGAAGCTCGAAGGGGGAAAACCCCGTGGAGGCTTGCGGGACCTCTCGCACAGCGAACAACAGGGGTTCTAACCATTTATCCCAATTTTTGGCGTCCTCCTGAATGAATTTACGAATCATGGTTTTAAGCGTGCGATTAAAACGTTCGACCAGCCCATCCGTTTGTGGGTGAAAGACGCTGGTACGGATCGTTTTAATGCCCAATAATTCGTAAAGTTCGTGTAACGTACGTGACATAAACGCCGTGCCTTGATCGGTGAGGATTTCTTTTGGAATCCTCACCCGGGAGATTAAACTGAACAGTGCGTCCGCAACACTCTTAGCAGAAATGCTGCGGAGAGCCACTGCTTCAGGATATCGTGTTGCATAATCCACAATGACTAATGCAAAGCGATGTCCTCTAGCTGATCGCTCTAATGGCCCGATGAAGTCCATACCAATTCTCTCGAAGGGGACCTGCATTAATGGAAGTGGGCGCAAAGGCGCTTTTGGGATGGCCGGTGGGTTCACCAGCTGACATTCACGACAAGACGCGCACCACCTGCGCACATTCTCATGAATGCCCGGCCAAAAAAATCGGGTCATGAGGCGATTTAGTGTTGTTGCCTGTCCTAAGTGTCCAGCCATAGGATTAGAATGAGCCGCCTGAAAAAGCATTTTTGGAACTAACAACTGGGTTGTATCTTCTTTTGTCTTGGGTATCTTGGGTCACCCGATACAACCTATTTTTCATAACTGCAAAATATGGATAGGTAAGCGTGTGCCCAGGTTGGAGAGGCTGACCGTCGATGACTTGGACCTGTTCAAACGCACGTTTCAACGTCTCATCCTGAGACTGCTCCAGGGGAAAATCATCGCGCTCCGAGAGAATTATTCTCTCGATTTCACTCGGTTCCCCTGAAGCAGCACTCAGTGGTCCCCGATCAGTCTCTCCCGCCTGCACCCGCGCCTCCACATCCACCGCATTTTTTCCCCAAGAGGCATCCGTGCATAAATAACCCAGTAATTCAGAAACTGCTGGCCAATTTGTTCCCAGAATTAACGGATGCCGGAGGTACGAATTAACTGCCACCTCAACACTGTTTTTGTCCCCGAAATTGGATAATGACCGACACTACAGGATATTCCATTACATCCCCGTGCACACACCGCACCTTAACCACGCGGCTTGTATCCAATGCCCCGGATGAAATCAGGCTTTGATGGATCGAGGTTTGGTTACATCCTGAATCCACCAAAGCCTGATAGGTACCCCCCTTGATACTCACAGGTATTTGGTACCAGCCAGCTTGACCGGGGGCAGCCTGCGGGGTGTCCGGGACCCGAACCATTGTCCCGACCCCGGGGCGGGACACGCGGATATCCAGGCGGCTGTGACCTGGGTAAAGGGACAGGAAGATGGAGAGGGAGAGAGAGAAGCAGATGGGAGGGGTTCGCCGACCCCGGGGCACGCCACCATATGGTCCTCCGTGAGATGGCCAAGTCCAGCGACGTGGGGCGGTGGCACTGGACCCACTCGGCTGTCTTCTTCGGTAGCCGAGTGATAAACTGCTCCAGCACCACTCGATCGACGATCTTCTCCACGTCGCTTCCCTCAGCCAACAGCCTGTTGAATGGCAGGTGGGCGGGCACAGCGCGATGTTCCGTGGCTTCCGGTCGAACCTCCCGGTCAATCCAGCTCCGGAACCTCTTGCGGTCCTCCTGCTGGGCTTGAACGATGACTTGAAAAGATCTTTCCTGATCTCTCCGCAAGTCCAGCAGGGCCTGATATTGTTCCTGTTGTAGGCCTGCGAGGCTGCTGATAATCTCCGCAAATGGCACTCCGGAGGACGATTGCATGGCGGCGGCTTTCCTCTCCCTTCCCGGGTTTCGGCACCAGTGTAACAAAGTTCAATGTCAGGAAGGAAGAGGACAGGGTCGGCTTGACTACTGACTGCTTTATTTGTGTTTTCAAAAATAACAAAACAGGTGTGCAGACAGGCACAAAACGGTCAAATATAACATAAGCAACTCCAGCAGGTAATTCCAGCATCCAGGAGGTAAGCAGTCAGTAGTCCTTCTCTCTCTCAGCCACTCCTGTTTCTCCTGGTGTTATATACTCTCTCCACGCCAATTACCGAAACAAGAAACAGGTGTTTGTCATTTACATTTAACCCACTCACTCAACCGCTCGTCTCCTGCCTCTCTCTCCCGCTGCGGACTTCGCTGAACCACGCCCCCCTCGCCACAGTTATATTAGCTGTGTGAACTGTGTTTATGCTGTTCAAGGCAAGCGTGAGCTCCGGGGGCGGGGGAGCGCGAGAATTAAAGGGGCCGCAACCTATATATTAATGATGCCCCAAAATAGGCAGTTAAAAAAATGAATTAAAAAAAATCTATGGGGTATTTTTAGCTGAAACTTCACAGACACATTCAGGGGACACCTTAGACTTATATTACATCTTTCAAAAAGAAGTTCTAGGGCACCTTTAAATACAGTAACTAATTACATTTAATGATACTCTACACAGAAAAAAATGTATCCCCTAAAAGGACATCTGTGCATACAGATTTTATTTTTTCGCTCTTTGAGTTCTTGATTTTACAAAATGTGCATTAAAAATGACCAAAAACTTTAGAAAACACATTTGGATGTACAATATTTTTTAAAAATTTAATTCATTTTTTTTTCTCACTCACGGTTCTTACTATAGTGCCTTAACAGCATGTGACCAAAATTGTCTCTTTTACTTCCTTGTTGCTAAAAACGTCAAGCACATGGATTTTAATTTCATTGGCTGAAGGGGATGTCATATGATAACTTTTTTTGTTGTTGTTGTTGAATGTTATTGTATTTTAAATGCTCCGTGCTCTATTCTGCAAATATTTTATATTATACATAAAACAATAACCTAAAAAATAAATTATAACTTGTATTCTTTTGTTTTAAAGCCTTAGGATAAAATATAAAATCCAAATCGGTGTTGCAACTTTGTATTTTCCTTGAGGAACTACCATAGAAAAAGAAATCAGACAAGGTGTAGACTCACTATATAATTAAACATGGTTCAATAAAAAATTTATTTAAAATCAATTAAGCAATGGAGACAAAAACAAACAACTGGAAAAAACATTAATAAAAAAACCTTTAAATCATTGCGGTGAGGATTGTAGGTCTCCAATTTCTGCTTTCAGTCAGTCAATCAGTTTCAGTGTCCTGTATTGCTGGTGAACATTAACCAAGGCCACATGATTTGCATTTCTCTTTTCAACCAATGGTTTTGTTCCCCATTCAGCAGTAATTTCCAGCATGACAAGAATGCCTGATCTTGACTCACGTAGGAAGTTTATTTTGACTCATCACAAGGTTAAAAACTAGTGTGATTTCCCAAAATAACAGAAAACCACCAGCTACATTAAAACAAATCACCAAAGATTTGTAGCAGAACATAAACATTCATTTGTGTAACAGAAAATTGGCTTATTAATTACATCAGTAATTGACTAAAGTTTAAAACCGGTCAGAGGCACATCACCGTTCTCAAAACGAACTGTTCAAACAGAAGGTCACGACCATGTAAAATGTAAAATCACATGCGTTTAACACCATTCTTAGTGTAAGATATTGCAATAAGGTTTAAAATTTAACCATTGATAACAATATGATTCAACCAATTTTACAATTGGTAATCACCAGACTGAAGTTAAAAATCCAACCTTAAAAAAATTAAAGTCATCCTTGTTCGGTCTACATTTCTTGCACGTCTTATCGTTGAAAATGCACAACTCTGATCATGGGCACACAATCCTGGCATCCTAAAATGTAAAAGGTTTCCCATTGCTCTTCATCTAGAGTCCTCGGTGAATTAAAATGAATGTTTTCCATTCCTTCATCTATTCTCAAATGTGTTTCAGGAGAGGAAAAGTAAAAAAGTAGCCCAAGACGGATCCTATGATGACCCCCAGGAAGATCCACACGTTGTAGGACATGACGCAAAGCATTAGCATGTAGCCTAGCGTCACCTGCAGGATGTGTATGACGGTCTGGAGGCAGTGCAGAAGCCAGCTGAAGATGGAAAGAGACAAACATGGACATTTGTCAGGGGAAGATATACAAAAAGCTACAGTGCTAAAAGTATAAATCATCAATTTATTGACAGATTTCGGTCATAAAAGTTCTTGGAAAGCACCAGTTGTGTATTATAGTTTTCTTGTGAGCATTACCTCTTCTCAGAAGTGGCAGTGGTGTCAGCAGTGGCTGTAGTAGTCTCTGTGGGAGCTAATGAGATCTCAGAGGGGCTGCTGGCCAGAGCAGAGCTTCCCTCTTGACACCTCATGACGGGGGTGAAACACGACTGTTCAGGAGAGTATGTCACTGGAGCGGATGGATGTGTAACGGAGGAGTGCTTCTGTTTTCCCACAGTGATCTTCCACACTTTCAGAAGCTCGTAGAGCATCGTGAGCAGCAGAACTACAAAGACCGACAGCACCATCCCTGTAGAGAGAAAAACAAAGAGAGAGACATTATGGACTTTTCACATTGATCTTTTAAAATGTATGCCCGGTTTCACAGATGAGGCTTAAGCCTAGTCCCAGACTAAGGGCCAGATTTACCAACAGCTTGCGCCAACACAAACCATCTTTTGGCATTAAAAAACTGCTGTCAGGATTTACTAAAGACACGCAATGAAAAATTAGCGATGACATTTTTGGGAGGACAGTATTTAAATGAATCATGCAAGGTGATTTACTAAGGTTTAAGCTAGTCAATTTACTGGTATTTGTGCCATTATTTACCCCCCTTTTAGACCTTGTTTACATTGCACGCACCTGCGGCGCAGCTACCTGAGCTGATCCGCGGCCACTCTAGTCAATGCTTGTGTTTACACCAGACGCACCACGGCCCGTTTCAGAAGCAGATCGCCACATTTCACTAAAGACAGGCACCGAGTCTATTTTTGACGGATACCGCGTCCAAGCCGTGCAGCTCCAAAACAAAATAAAGACCCTGTGAATACTTCTGCTCATATTTCACATCAATAGGAGGCCAGAAATTGATGACAAGAGATTCGAAGTTGAAAAACTTAAAAAAAAAAAAAAAAAAAAAAAGTCCTTGTCATCCATAACTGGACCTTTATGTGTATTAACTTTGTTTGTAGGCTACAGCAAAATAAAGTATGACATAGCAATAAACACAGTTAAACTGGACAAAATATTACCATTTAGCTATTAAAAACACACAAAAAACAGGGAAAACGATGTCGGACAGACAAATCTCATGGTCTCGCGAATCCAGCCGCTTCATTTCCAAAATGCTTGTGGTGTGAGTTGACACCACGTAGAGGACGGCGTGTTATGGCTCCTCGACGGAGCCATAACATGCCGCAAATGTGTT
Organism: Chanodichthys erythropterus; assembly: GCF_024489055.1. Taxonomy (NCBI): domain Eukaryota; kingdom Metazoa; phylum Chordata; class Actinopteri; order Cypriniformes; family Xenocyprididae; genus Chanodichthys; species Chanodichthys erythropterus. Next base: position 16,411,088 of record NC_090242.1, on the reverse strand, counting down.
TATTGTAAACATGGGGTTATGGGATTAGGCTCTCACGCTAATTTGCCCTGTGTAGTAAATCTGGCCCTAAAATCCATGTTTGAGCTGTTTTAACTGAAAGCAACTTGCATTGACATATCTTAAAATATGTCATTGCTATTGTTTTTTCTCAAGGTGTACACCAGTAATGTTTTTTCTAAGGCACAATTATGAAAGCTACTTAAATGTCCTAATTGAACTAATCCTGGCTTAATCCAAGCCCTGTCTGTTAAACCAGACCTAAAAGTGTGAAATGCTGGTTAAAACATGGGGCTGAGAATCAAAATTAATACATGAAAATGTTTAAATATAAATATTCAGGTTTAGCTAAAATAACACTACTAATGGTTAAAACAGTAGTAAAATGTTCAGTTAAAAGTTTAAATAAATACAAATCCCAATTTAAGAATTTCTTGATGAATAGAATAGAAAAGAACAGAATTTATTTTAAACCGAAAACATAAATCTGTCACTTTTGTGTCAATATATTTATATATTTATCAGTGCTAGTTCTTTGGCATCGGTTTGGTGTGTCCCTACCTTTAGAAAAATCATACCATTCCAGATATATAATATCATGACTACAAGTTATCTGTTTGCCTCCTTCCAACAGAGTGTAACCGATACTGAACAAAGTCATGCTGTGGGAATCCCGTACATACACAAAACAGGACTACTGAGAATTTACTGTACACTACACGCTTTTGTCTATGAAGATGGAGAATTTCTACAACAAAGAGCCTGATGTCAAAATTGTAAACTCACTGGCCCACACCACCAGTCATCTTCAAAATACAATTAAGTGTTTATATTGTGTACCTGATGATTAAGCAATATCACATGAGCATGTGTGCTGTTGTATTGTGATTTGGCTCTAGTGCTGTAAGTAAATCACACAAATCCATGCAGATTTTTTGAGATTTAAAGGATAGTGTCATAGTATTAAACAAATCTCATGTGGACATCTTTTATGATTATTTCATGGTGCTTTCGCACCTTTTTGTAGTTTGAAAAGCAATTGCAGAAGAAATAAAATCAAGCAGATTTAAAATGACATGAGGTTAAAATTCAAGTAAATTAAAACTAAATATTAAATTAAATATTAAACTAAAAAATTGAGTTTAAAATTGAATTAAGTTGAAGTCATTTTATTTAGAGTACTAAAATGACAAAGTAAAAAATAAATAGACAATACAATGGCACATAAAATTAATAAAACTTTAAATTAAAAAATATTACGAAATACTATAATTTCAAATAAATATTACTTAAATAACACTGAAGTAAATGACATGATAGTTGTATAATTTATACAAGAACTACTCTTTAATGTGTGGAAATGTACAAGAAAGCAAGTTAAACTACTTTTGTTTTTTTTCTGTACATGCATGTATTTTATATATGATCGAGTTCAGTCTTGTTTATAAATCCCATGTACCTGCAGGCCCATGCACATCCCAGAAATTAAACAACAGCGTGACGTTGCTGGATCCTTCAAAGTGCATCTGTAAAAGGAAGAACACAAAGACATAATAAGCAGGTTTGTAATTAGTGACATGTTTCCATTGAGGGTTGACTTTCAACCCATCCCGTGGGAAGAGTCTATAAACAGAAGTTAATAATGCTTCCATTACCTTGTCAAAACAGCTAATATAATCCTGCAAGTCTGTGATGTTCAATCCTCAGCGTCTGATTAACTACTAACATTATCCACATCACAAGAATTCAAGCTTATACTTGCTTGCTTGATTTGCTTAAATTACCCTAGTGACTCAACTTCTGTCGGTTTCAACACATAATATCTTAGAACCAGATAGGCATCAGAATGGAATGATATCAGAATTTGCAGCCTTGGCTTTTCTCAGTACTTCTGCAGGTGTTAAAAAACATCATAAAAGTGTATGAGAGGAAGCCTGGCCCTTTACACTCGTGACAGTCACATTATGGGAAACAGCACTTTCATGACTGACACACATTAAGACATACAAAATGTGTGCTGCAGGAAGTACATATCAAAAACAAAAGTAGACAAGGAGGTCCCTGTTACACTCTAGTTCAACAACATTCCACGTCCTGCTATAATCAAGAGGAAATCTGCTGTCCTGTCTTCAGAAGCAAAATTTGAGAATTCCGTCCAATCCACTCCAAACACTGGAGAATTCCGGCTGAGTACTCTACAGTACAGCATTATCTTCTGTTCTCTTGATAGTTTTGCATTGGCCAAACAGAGACAAGTGGCTTTTGATACATTTGTGCCGTATCAAGAGCTTCCCAGTGTTATCTCGGAGCAGCTGTGAAAGCTCTTGCATGAATACATCTATTATTTGCTTTGTGAAATGCTGTGGTCTGGAAAACTTTAAAATAATAATAGTAAAAAAAAAAACAAATTAAAAAAAAAACAGCCCCAGCCAAAAAAAAAAAAAATGCAATTTGAGTTAATGAGGCTGTCAGTCCCTAACAGAATAAATGTAATTTCCATATTTTGATAGAATTTCCATTTTAAGTAACTATTAACATTACACACCTCTTAGTATATTAAAATAAAATAATCATGTCCATAGAGTAAACATCAATAACTTCATCTTTTTACCAACTAACACGGTTTTGGTTAACAGATGCATTTATTTATATGTAAATGACAGCATTAAATAAAAGCGATATTACCTAAATAACTTTAATTAAAAAGTCCATACATTGTTTGGAAGGACAACTTACAGTCTACATGCGTAAATTCAATGAACTTACATTCATATTAATAATGGACGCAACGAGTCTAACTTACATTCATGATGAACTCGCGTGCAGTCCTCTAAACATGAGTTCAGGGAAATTTCAGATAGATGAAACGTCCCTTAAGACAACGATACAACTTTGAACCTGAAACTCAACAACCAAATCCGCCACATTTTCATCTGTCCTCTGAGCCCAGCAGCTGAGAAGCACAGACTGAGCCCAAACAAAAAGAGTGCCGTTACATCACGGGGGTTTATTTTGTGCGCCGCAGAGGGATCTGGGAGTTGATGTCCTCTCACGAGCCTGTTTTGCGAGGCGGAAATGACCAAATAACTCGTTTAGAATTTCATATCACTTTAAGTTACTTTTCAAATGCAATTCTACATGTATAAAGCCATGTCAAATACGGGGTTTACAAATACAAATGGTTTGTGTATTTATATTAAATATTTCATAGATATACTTTTAACCCGTTTAAGGTAAAAATAATCTGAGACAAGCTTTATAACCACTTCAAATTCATCGATTGTGTTTTTAAATACACTGTGGAGTAAATAAATATCCGCCTCTGCAGAATGCTGTGTCCGGTGGCTCTTGGTGATGAAATCATCAGCTCGCGCCCCGATGAGGCTGATCATCAGTCGGCTAAATCAAACTCAGCGAAATGAGGGGCTAAATCAAGATGGGATGGAGATTATTAGGAGCTGGACGCAGTCAGTTCGACAGGATATATGTCCAGAAATATCAAGAGGGACTAACGAGATCAAAAGCAGTGCTGGGAAATACATTAATGGGGAAGTTTGCTAGTTAGCCGTCGTTAGCTTGACAGGTAGACAATCTGCTTGTTATAAATAAAGAAACTGTCAGACGCTTTTATCCAAAGTAATTCACTTGACTCAATTTGTTTCTGACGGTTATTAAATGCGACCATTTAGGCAGGTATGGTAAATCAACTAATGTTAACGAACTGCATAGGACAAGATAAAAAAAAAGTGATTAAAGGTTGACAGGCCTCTAGAGTCAGGCAGTTGTTACTGTACTTGAGGGGTTAGATACATTTTAAAAGAGCAGATCGTCAAGAAAATACCTCTTAAAATGGGGGTAAACTGGACCAGAGGAGAAACACACAGTTGTGGTGGGTTTGTCATGGCTCTGGCTGCTGTGATCTTCTCCTGCCTTTTGATTGGAGTCACTGGTCAAGATGGACAGGCCATGACAGCAGAGGAAAAGTCCAAAATCAGGTGAGTTTAACTGCTTGTACTGGTGTGACGTGATTTTACATGGTTATTTTGATGATTGATAATAGGTCATATGATAAAAATGTTGATTGTACTATTGGTATGTGTACATTTAAGATTGTATTTTTTATATTTGTCTGATTCAAACCCATTAGGCAAACATTGTTATTGCTGTATACTCAAATTATGAATGCCTAAAGATGATGACACACTGTAATGCTTTATGTAATGGTAAACATTACCTGTACTTTAATTCCATGTAATTTTGGTTTTGTCTGACACTAATGATGTTAGTACACCAATTACTCTTTCTTGCTCTTGTACATCCATACGTGACCTCATTGTTTCAGTGGTTTTCTGTTTGAACTGGAAGAAGATTGCTTCAGACACAAAGCACTGAGATGTTGACAAAATGGTTACTTCAGCTTAACTGATTCTTGACTCTTGAGGGTTTGGCTTCTCAGTGTAATGATTCAGTTGTCATGCTAAGTCATGTTTTAAACCGCTGAGATGTGGACTGTCTCTATCATACTTTTTTTCACAGAGACAGGGTGTGGACAGTCAGTAGAGGACATTTGATATGTTTATTGGGTTCCATATATTTCATATTGGGATAATATAATATAATATAATATAATATAATATAATATAATATAATATAATATAATATAATATATACAGTACAGTCCAAAAGTTTGGAACCACTAAGATTTTTAATGTTTTTAAAAGAAGTTTCATCTGCTCACCAAGGCTACATTTATTTAATTTAAAATACTGTAAAAACAGTAATATTGTGAAATATTATTACAATTTAAAATAACTGTTTTCTATTTGAATATATTTCACAAAGTAATTTATTCCTGTGATGCAAAGCTGCATTTCAGCATCGTTACTCCAGTCTTCAGTGTCACATGATCGTTCAGAAATCATTCTAATATGCTGATTTGCTGCTCAAGAAACATTTAATGTGTACAATTGTACAAAATATTTGTGTACAATATTTTTTTCAGGATTATTTGATGAATAGAAAGTTCAAAAGAACAGTGTTTATCTGAAATCTAATCTTTTGTAACATTATAAATGTCTTTACTGCCACTTTTGATTGATTTTAATGCATCCTTGCTGAATAAAAGTATTCATTTCTTTCATTTCTTTTCAAAAAAAATAAAAATAAAAATTCTTACTGACCCCAAACTTTTGAACGGTAGTGTATAATGCTACAGAAGCTTTGTATTTCAGATAAATGCTGTTCTTTTGAACTTTCTATTCATCAAGGAATCCTGAAAAAAAAGTACACAACTGTTTTCAACATTGAAAATAATCATAAATGTTTCTTGAGCAGCAAATCAGCATATTAGAATGATTTCTGAAGGATCATGTGACACTGAAGACTGGAGTAATGATGCTGAAAATTCAGCTTTGCATCACAGGAATAAATTACTTTGTCAAATATATTTAAATAGTACACAGTTATTTTAAATTGTAATAATATTTCACAATATTACTGTTTTTTACTGTATTTTTAATTAAATAAATGTAGCCTTGGTAAGCAGACGAAACTTCTTTTAAAAACATTAAAAATCTTAGTGGTTCCAAACTTTTATATATTCCATAGATAAATACATATATTTACATTTTATGTTTTTGAAATCTTTTTGAAAGAAGTCTCTTTTGCTCTCCAAGGCTGCATTTATTTGCTAAAAATACAGTAGAAACAGCAATATTGTAAAATACTATTAACATTTAAAAGAACTGTTTTCATGCTGAAAATATTAAAAAAATGTAATTTATTCCTGTGATGGCATGGCTGAATTTTCTTTTAACAATTACTTCAGTCTTAAGTGTCACATGATCTTTCAGAAATCATTTTATTATGCTGATTTGCTACTCAAGAAATTTTTTTTATTATCAATGTTGAAAACAGTTGCTGCTTAATATTTTTGCGAAAACCATGATATTGTCTTTTTTTGAGAATTATTTGATGAGCAGATGGTTTAGAAATCTTTTCTCAACAATATAAATGTCTTTACTGTCACTTTTGATCAGTTTAATGCATCCTTTCTGAATACTTTTTTTTAATCCTTACTGACCACAAACTATTTACCTATATATGCATCAATTTCTATCTATATATGTACACACATCACATATAACAGCAGTGATATAATTTTTTCTTTTTTTTTTCTAATGTAGATGTGGAAGATATATCTTAAAAGGCAAATTTTGGTGACTTTAGCAACAGTTAACGTAGCAGTTGAATTGAGTTTCTATAGCTTTTTTTCCCACTGTGATATAAAAGAGGGCAGCTGCTCACTCAATTTTCTTTGTTTGTTTGTTTTAGGGAACAAATTCTAGAGATGTTTGATCACGCCTATAACAGTTACATGGTGAGTAAATACCCAGATCCCACTGTCTATAATTCAGAATTAGTTTAGATTTTTTCTTTTGTATTTATTGGACCTAAATAATTGGTATTAGAAGTAATTGTTGTTAAATAATTCTTGATTGCAGTAGGGTTGTCAAAAGCACTTCGGTACTAGGGATGTTCAATGATTAATTTTGATTAATCGTTAGCAAAAGTCTGTGTTTACGTAATATATGTGTGTGGTCTGTGTATAATAGTTATGTATATATAAATACACACACATACATGTATAAATTTAAGAAATATATGCATGTTTAAATACATATATATAATAATTATAGTACATGCAAATATAAATATTTTATATATAAATCTAACATTTTTCTTAAATATATACATGTATGTGTCTGTATTTATATATACATAACTATTATAAACAAAACACAAAAATATTTTACGTAAACGCAGACTTTTATTTTGCAAACGATTAATCACGATTAATCGTTGCACATCCCTATTCGGTACCAAGTCAGTACTGAAATTTAAAAAAATGTGACGATACCAGCATTTTCCCCTAGCATTTTGAGCGCTGTTGAGTTGGATTCTCAAACACCTCTGATTGGCCATTGTGTTCACGCACTCAACAGATATGTGTGATTGCCTAGATGGTTCTTCTGATAGACGCCTGCGTCATTGATGTCTATTTACAACAAGTTTTTGAAGCTTTGATCATTGTAGCCAATCACAGACATATCTGTTGAGTGCGTGAACAATGGCCAAACAGCGATGAAAATGCTTAGGGTAAATGGTGGTATCATCACCTTTTTCTTTTTTTCTTTTTTTATTTCAATACAGACTACCGAAGTTGGTACTTTTGACAGCCCTAAACTGTGTACCTGTGCCTCTATTCCAGTTGTTTGTCATGAAAATGAATGCATCTGTTATTGGTTAAGATGTTAAGATCTGTTATTTCATATGAAATATACTATGTGTAATTCTTTCTTCCATTCTGTGTCAGGACTACGCCTACCCAGCAGATGAGTTGATGCCCCTCAGCTGTAGAGGGAGGGTGAGAGGGCTGGAACCCAATCGAGGGGACATTGATGACTCTCTGGGAAAGTGAGTCAAGCTCATCTATTTTAGTCAATACTATATTTAGTTACATAAATTGATATAAACATTTTTGGGACATCTGAAATGTCTTGGATCAGTTTTCAATAAAGAGTTCTATGTTTATTCCTTGGGACATTAACAGAAACGGAAGTTACAATAGTTTTTGAAACATATTCTCGAAAAAGAAAAAATGTAGGGTGGGACTCGAATTTGTTAATTGTAAAGGAAACCAGAATGGCAGAAAGTAGCTTCCTGTTTTTTTTCTTTATTTTACAAAAGCTTAATGTTTAGTTTTTATTGTGAATGTACACAAAGAGCATAATTGATGTCTATTTACAACATGTTTTTGAAGTGTTGATTACCGTAGCCAATCACAGACATATCTGAAGAGCATGTGAACACAATTGCCAATCAGAGGTGTTTACGAATCCGCTCAACAGCGCTCAAAGTGTCACATTTTTAAAATGTCAGTACCGACTTGGTACACTACCTAGCATTGGGGATTTGTTGCTTTTTCCTGTTGCATTGAACTCGTACTGAACCGTGACCCCAAAACCAAGGTACATACCGACCCATGATTTCTGAGTACCGTTACACCCCTAATGTGCACAGATAAGTCATTTATGCTTAATAGTATAATAATCCATAAAAAAACAAGAGTTGTCCATTTTGATTTTTGATTTCATGCGGACTTTAATAACAACCTTTTTTTTCTCTCTTTACAGGTTCTCTCTAACATTAATAGATAGTTTAGATACCCTTGTGGTGAGTTAAATCTTATCAAATTTGATGGATGTAAAAAAAAATTAACGTAATGCTGTTTATTAATGGTTGCTTCTAAACTGTTGTTTCGTGTGTTTTGTGCAGTTGTTAAACAAACTGGATGAGTTTGAGGAGGCTGTGAGGAAGACCGTGAGAGATGTCAGACTGGACAATGACATAGTTGTCTCTGTCTTTGAAACCAATATCCGTGTGCTGGGGTATGGATCATGATGGTTCTCTAGCTTTGGATATGTTCATCTTTTTTTCCTCATTTATAACACTTTGTGTATTTTCAAATAATTTAAAAGTTAATCAGGAATATATAAATAATATAAGGTTTTCAGGCTATATTCTCATAGACTTCCCATCTTGAAGTGAATTATTGACGAATCCTCTCCCTGTTCTTCCAGTGGCTTGTTGGGTGCACATGTGATGGCAGATGTTCTTAAGCAGCGTGGAGAGAGGATGCAGTGGTACAGAGATGAACTGCTACACATGGCCAAAGAACTGGGTTACCGCCTCCTGCCTGCCTTTAACACCACCAGTGGCCTTCCTTATCCTCGGGTAACTCCACCACCGTTGACTGATGTTGAAATAATTCCAGCTCTCTTTCTGTTGGCAGCAGTGACTTATTTAATTTTTGACAGGAATGAAAACGAGGCTGTGAGGAATAGAATACAGTGCGTTCAATGGATTGTTGTGTTTAACAAACTGTACTTGTTTTAAGACTGTATGTCTCTCCCTCACAGCCTTGTTTTCAACCGTGTTAAATTCAATACGGCATCTAACCTGACTAAGGTCTATGAAGTAGAAAAGCAAAAATGTTTTTCAAATCGGTGCTACATCTAGTGAAATATATATAATATATATATATATATATAATATATAATATATAATATAATATATATATATATATATATATATATATATATATATATATATATATATATATATATATATATATATATATATATATATATATATATATATATATAGCTATGGAAAAAATTAAGATTTCTGAACTTGGAGTGGTCTCTTAATTTTTTCCATAGCTATATATATATGCAATTGTACTTTTGGTGTACTAAACTGGTATACTTAAATTGGAACAACTAATTTTGTACTTAATGCACTTTAATTGTGCAGAAATAGTGCTGAGGTTCAACTAAAGATATACTTAAGTATATTTGAGTGTGCTAAAGTGTAACTATTGCAAGTATACTTTAGATACACTTTAAATATCTTGCATTTAAAGATTGATATTATACAAAGATCATACAGTCCTTAAAAATAGTGATATTAACTCTTTTATTAAGGTATAATATTAAGAAATGTGCATTGTGTAATAAAGAAATACTACAAATAAAGTTTCATTATAATTTTATACTATATATCGATAAGTCTGTCAATAAATATTTAAAGGATTTAAAGTATACTTAGTACGAAATTAATGCATTTTAAAAATATTTTTATCAAAGGTTTTTTTTTTTACTAGGGACATGACTAAAGAAAAAGGGCTATGGTGTTTCCTTTTGCCAAAAACTTCAATAACCATAATGCACCTTTAATATTGGCGCCACCCCTCTTTTGATTGAACCGTCCAATGCAAAAATGCAGAAGTATGATTTGGGGACAATATGTTTAACCACTATGCAAAATTAAAAAAAAAGAAAAATTTGTTTAATTTTGGAATGGAAGTCACCTATTTGCCTTTAACTCCTGAATAAAGTTTGTTGATATTGATATGCAAAAGCTACATGAGAATGATTTGTTTTATAACCTGACCTGAAATTTTTTTTAAACGTTTTTGTTGCATTTTAATTTTTTTCATCAGGTAAACTTGCGCTATGGAGTCGTCAATCCCCTTTCTCGTACAGGCACTGAGTCAGACACTTGCACTGCTTGCGCTGGGACCATGATTTTGGAGTTTGCAGCTCTCAGCCGACTGTCTGGGGACACAATATTTGAGGTAAACATCCAACAGTTTTTTTTAACCAATAACAGATCAAGACCCAGACAGTGAGAAGTGTGTCTAAGAAGTTGTTCAACCTGCATCTATGAAGGAACACGCTAGGAAAGCTATGGACGTCCTCTGGGAAAAGAGGCAAAGAGGAAGTGACCTTGTCGGCACCGTGATCAACATCCACAATGGAGACTGGGTTCGCAGGGGTAAGGTTGTCACTTCATTCACACAGTAAAACCCCCTACACGGCCACTTGAACACATCTAATCCTACCTCTCTTATAGAGACGATTTTCACATCTGTACCTTCTCTGCTTCTCATGACAGATAGCGGCGTTGGCGCTGGAATTGACTCTTATTATGAATACTTGATGAAAGCTTATATTCTTCTCGGGGACAAGGTGTACCTTGAGAGATTCAACACAGTAAGGACTCTTTATTCTTCAGAAATAATCAAACCTCTATTAGTCAAACAGAGCTTGTTTTATTACATCCATTATCTGCACATGTGACTTTGTCTTTGTTTATTGTGACAGCACTACAGTGCCATTATGAAGTACATCAGCCAGCCTCCTCTGCTGCTCAATGTGCACATGCACAACCCCACCGTAAATGTGCGCAGCTGGATGGATTCCTTGCTCGCATTCTTCCCTGGACTACAGGTTCACTGTTTCATCCTTTTTATTTCATGTTCCCTGAGAAAATAGAGATATTGTTGAATTTACAGGATCAGTCTGTAATATATATGCTTAGTAAATGTTCTCAACACAAAGCCATTGGCTGACATTTAGACTTGGGTTACAACTCACTGCAAAGGGAAAAGCACAAAAAACTAATTTTAAAGTGAAAATTTGAATCATATATCAAAATATCTTTCAGGTTCTGAGAGGAGATTTGAAACCTGCCATAGAGACACATGAGATGCTGTACCAAGTGACTAAACAGCACAATTTTCTCCCTGAGGTAATTAATAATTGACTGCATTACAAGTCACTTAAACCTAAACATCCTTAATCTACAGACATCACAGCCTAATATTATTGTATTTTACAATACTAATCCTACATATGTCTTTACATATGTTTAACAGGCCTTTACCACCGAGTTCAGAGTTCA